>NC_133113.1:24117118-24417118 GCF_022965805.1 Primulina eburnea
TTTCAATGTAGTTCTTAGGATTGAAATTATGCGATGCGAATTAATGGTGGTTTATGAATGAAGTCTCTTGAACTTCAATGCTTGATTAACTCTTGCAATAAATTTTCAATCTAACAATTGAAATAAATTATTGTCACGTTTCAAGAGTTTGACTTTGTTTTCCTTTAAACGATATTGCTCCGCTCCGGTGCTTACTGTTGTTGGAAATTCGTTTTCCAAGTTACAATGATTGTCGAATTTGAAATAGTATATTTACAAATTTTAAAGTCAAATGAACCTTGCAATATTTAAAATGTTATCAAGATGATATACAAACTTTTCAGTTTCGAATTCTAAACGTCAAACTTAAAATCTAGATTATAGAGTTTATATCTTGTAAAATATGGATTTATGCGTTACTGCTTAAAAAAATTCAAAACTAGAATACAACCCTCAAATCTAATTTAAAAGTTTCTAATTTTATCGTATAAAATTTGAAAATACAAACTCAAGAGTTTAATCTTGCAAATTTAGATTTTAAGCGCGACTTAAAGATTCACATGTAGAACTAAATTAGAGATCAAGAAAAAGAAGAAGAATTGTTGTACAATGCAAATGAAGATAGTCTTATTTTTAATGTTTGAAAAGTCTCGAAACAAAAGACATGTACCTCTATTATAATCCTTATGATTCAATCATTTCATTCGTTAAAGTTCGAATTAATATTTGTGAATACTCAATTAATTTAACATTCATTCTAATCGGTGATCGGGAAAAAATCATCAGTTATACAGCTCGTTTGAATTATTTTATTAATTCTAAATTGGTACGAAACTCATTTTTCCAAAAATTCCCTACATGAATGAAAACTAATGCATGGGACTATGCTGGCTCGAAAAATAGCGTTATAGTGAAATATTATTTAATCAGGATAGGTGTTTTTCGGCTTTGAACCTTCTTTAGCTCGATATAATCGGATTTACTTGGCAATTAGTGAGCATGATATCTTGAATTATTCACTATTTTGTGTAAAACAAGACGATTATATTCTTATAATAAAATTTCTAACATTTCATTAGGTTTTCACTGTTGTGTCCATTTCGGCCATGAACACTGTTTGATTCTGCGAGTGCTTTCCATCTTTGAAGCGGCCACACTTCGCACTTACATTATTAATCTCTTAGAAGAGTATCCCGCATGCTCTAACATGCATATTAGTATGTCTTAGGAATCATTAAAGGTAAATACCTAGCCTCATACCTTTTTTTGTGGACAAAACATCTTATCATAGGTATAGGTAAGAGATTTCCCTATGGTATCACTAAAAATCACGTAATTCAGTTGTCCTTTTGAACTTAAATCTTAGGATATGTAGTCAATTAGGTTTGGTTTCCACTACAAGATTTAATTTCGGTGTTTCAATCTCATTCCCCTTGATAGAAAATTCATTTCATCTCTCGGTATACCTTTTGTAAGTTGATCCACGAGATTCTCTTTTGATTTATATAATTAATGGAGATAATGGCATTAGAGATCAATTGTCGTATGGTATTATGTCTACAATTAATGAGTCAAGACTTACCATTATACATAATGTTTTTGCCCTTTCAATTGCTAATTGACTATCACAATGAACTATTACTGAAGACACCTGATTATTCCAACAAGAGATTTCTTCTAAGAAACTTTGAAGTCTCTTGGCTTCTTCCCTAGCTTTATTCAAAGCTATAAATTCTAATTTCATTGTGGATAGAAGAATACGATTTTGCTTAGAAAACTTCCATGATATAACACCACACCAATTGTAAATACGTAACCATTTGTAGATTTTGAATCACTTGTGTCAAAGATCCAAGTTGTGCCATTATAACCTTCTAGGAGCACATGATCTCTTGTATAGTGCAATCCATAGTTTACTTTGTATATTAAATATCCAAGTACCTTTATTATCGTTTTAGAATCTTCATTACTAGGATTACTTATAAATCGACTAAGTTTGTTGATAACATAAGCAATATACAGACAAGTGCAGTTTATGAGATACAATAATCTGCCTACGATCTTCGAATACTCTAATTGGGATATGGGCTCACATTTATTTTTGGAGATATTTGGATGTATGGATGTTTTAATTAAGGAAATATAATTTGCATCATATTTTTCCAATATCTTCTCAACATACACTACAAGAAAAACGCCATACAACAACACACAGACGACAACGGTTTTTGTGAAAAACCGTTGTCGTAGAGTTTTTAACAACGGTTTTAGCAAAAACCGTTGTCTTTTGGGGGCCAAAGAACTCTAAAACCGTTGTTAAAAACTCTACACACGGTTTTTCACAAAACCGTTGTCGTCTGTGTGTTGTTGTATGGCGTTTTTTCTTGTAGTGTATGTTGAGAAGATATTGGAAAAATATGATGCAAATTATATTTCCTTAATTAAAACATCCATACATCCAAATATCTCCAAAAATAAATGTGAGCCCATATCCAATTAGAGTATTCGAAGATCGTAGCAGATTATTGTATCTCATAACTGCACTTGTCTTATTGCTTATGTTATCAACAAACTTAGTCGATTATAAGTAATCCTAGTAATGAAGATTCTAAACGATAATAAAAGGTACTTGGATATTTAATATACAAAGTAAACTATGGATTGCACTATACAAGAGATCATGTGCTCCTAGAAGGTTATAATGGCACAACTTGGATCTTTGACACAAGTGATTCAAAATCTAAAATGGTTACGTATTTACAATTGGTGTGGTGTTATATCATGGAAGTTTTCTAAGCAAATCGTATTCTTCTATCCACAATGAAATTAGAATTTATAGCTTTGAATAAAGCTAGGGAAGAAGCCAAGAGACTTCAAAGTTTCTTAGAAGAAATCTCTTGTTGGAATAATCAGGTGTCTCAGTAATAGTTCATTGTGATAGTCAATTGCAATTGAAAGGGCACAAAACATTATGTATAATGGTAAGTTCTTGACTCATTAATTGTAGACAATACCATACGACAATTGATCCTAATGCCATTATCTCCATTAATTATATAAATCAAAGAGAATCTCGTGGATCAACTTACAAAAGGTTACCGAGAGATGAAATGAATTTTCTATCAAGGGGAATGAGATTGAAACACCGAAATTAAATCTTGTAGTGGAAACCAAACCTAATTGACTACATATCCTAAGATTTAAGTTCAAAAGGACACTGAATTACGTGATTTTTAGTGATACCATAGGGAAATCTCTTACCTATACCTATGATAAGATGTTTTGTCCACAAAAAAGGTATGAGGCTAGGTATTTACCTTTAATGATTCCTAAGACATACTAATAGCATGTTAGAGCATGCGGGATACTCTTCTAAGAGATTAATATGTAAGTGCGAAGTGTGGCCGCTTCAAAGGATGGAAAGAAGCACTCGCAGATTCAAACATGTTCATGGCCGAAATGGACACAACAGTGAAAACCTAATGAAATGTTAGAATTTTATTATAAGAATATAATCGTCTTGTTTTACACAAAATAGTGAATAATTCAAGATATCATGCTCACTAATTGCCAAGTAAATCCGATTATATCGAGCTAAAGAAGGTTCAAGCCGAAAACACCTATCCTGATTAATAATATTTCACTATAACGCTATTTTTCGAGCCAGCATAGTCCCATGCATTTTTTTCATTCATGTAGGGAATTTTGGAAAAATGAGTTTCGTACCACTTTAGAATTAATAAAATAATTCAAACGAGCTGTATAACTGATGATTTTTTCCGATCACCGATTAGAATGAATGTTAAATTAATTGAGTATTCACAATATTAATTCGAACTTTAACGAATGAAATGATGAATCATAAGGATTATAAGAGTACATGTCTTTTGTTTCGAGACTTTTCAAACATTAAAAATAAGACTATCTTCTTTGCATTGTACAACAATTCTTCTTCTTTTTTCTTGATCTCTAATTTAGTTCTACATGTGAATCTTTAAGTCGCGCTTAAAATCTAAATTTGCAAGATTAAACTCTTGAGTTTGTATTTTCAAATTTTATACGATAAAATTAGAAACTTTTAAATTAGATTTGAGGGTTGTATTCTAGTTTTGAATTTTTTTAAGCAGTAACGCATAAATCCATATTTTACAAGATATAAACTCTATAATCTAGATTTTAAGTTTGACGTTTAGAATTCGAAACTGAAAAGTTGTATATCATCTTGATAACATTTTAAATATTGCAAGGTTCATTTGACTTTAAAATTTGTAAATATACTATTTCAAATTCGACAATCATTGTAACTTGGAAAACGAATTTCCAACAACAGTAAGCACCGGAGGCGGAGCAATATCGTTTAAAGGAAACAAAGTCAAACTCTTGAAACGTGACAATAATTTATTTCAATTGTTAGATTGAAAATTTATTGCAAGAGTTAATCAAGCATTGAAGTTCAAGAGAACTTCATTCATAAACCACCATTAATTCGCATCGCATAATTTCAATCCTAAGAACTACATTGAAAAGGAAAACTACCATATAAGAACAAACATCAATATAAAAAAATTGATTGTGGAACATACAGAAAGAGAGTGTTAAAAAAAGTCAAAAAATTTATTATGTTATTATTAGTGTATCTATATTATCTTATGTAATAATATTTTTTTTACTACATTTGTTTTTTTTTTAAAAAAAATCATTTGTAGTTCGGTGCCGACCCAATCCAACTGATATTTTGGGATTAGTCAGGTAGTTTGGGTAAAACTTGGGTTTTTTTTAAATATTATAAATTAATAAAATATTTAATAAAATATAAAAAAAGTAAGAGATTTGCAAAAATGTAACAATCCGGGAATCAAATTCCGGGATTCATATTTAAAAAAAAATTGGTCAGGATTCTAAGAATCCAGTATCTGCTGCCACGGATTCAATAAAATATAACAAATGTGAGAGATTTGCAAAAATGTAACAATCCGGGAATCAAATTCCCGGATTCATATTTTTTTAAAAAAAATGTCACGAATTCTTAATCTGTGCCCTACCCGTGACCTCCTCCCCTTCTATTTAATTGCATGCACCCTTCCTTCTTGCCGATCATTTCATTCGTCTTTTCAATTCCATTTCAATTTGTTGGCTTTGGTATTTCCATCCGCCTTTTGAATTTGTTGCTTGTCCACGGCATTTCCATTTTTGCTTGTCTTCAGTATTTTATTTGCGCAACGTTAGTATTTCCGTTTGTTGGTAATAATTCTCGTCGATTTGTTATGCTCATAATTTTTTTTATCAAGACTTGTCAAATATTATTTTATTTTATTATTGTTGAATTAATATGTTTTATAATGTAATTTTTGTAAGAATGTTTAACATTTATGTTATTATATTGTTCGTTGATTAGTCATTTATTTCATACGAGGATATCTTCAGAGGTAACATTATTATTATTATTCATTATATTTATTATTGTTCGTTTATTGAGACTCGAACTAAATTTTAATATTTTATATTTTAATATTATTATATTATAAAATTACTAATACGAATACTAATAATAAAGTAATAATAAATATAAATTGTTGATGTTTGAATTTTTTTTAAAAAAATTCGTATTTTAAATGTAATTATATTATATTAGTTAAATATGAGAATGATTAATATTCGCGGCTTATAATTACACATGTTTAAAATTTAAATTTTTTACATAAGTCATCTTCTTTTTTCTTCGAAAATTTTATGAAGAATAATTTTTTAGAGAAGAAGAGAAAGTTGGAGTGATTGAATGTGTTTGTGAGATCATATTTATATAGCAAAAACTAGTCGTTTTGTTACCGTTTATGACCGTTAGTGTACAAAAAATAAATATGTATTTGTATAATTTTGGTAATAATATGATGTATATAATATCAGTCATTTTTAAATATTTATGTATATCATATCACATTATTATAATGAGGTGTCATAGGTATTTTGTTTAAAAAACCTTTATAGGCTTTTATACTTGTCGTATCCATTACCGGAGTATAAGATGTCGTCTTAACATCCTCCCAGGATCATAACAAGTTTTTTTGAAAAATTTATTTTTATTATTTCTGATCTTTATGATATAATGCTTATTATATAATAGCATTATATTATATATTAAATATATACACAATTAAATAAAAAAATAAATATTATTGCTTTTGCTACCTTTTTCTTCTGTTTGGAGCTTGAAAAAATATGGAGGACTTTTAGAGCTTCGTGCTGATAACGTGTTATGAAAAGTTAAATTTATGGTAAAAAAGTAAAATATCAAACTCTCAAAATTAAACTACACAATTTATAATATTTTTCTCTCAATTCAATTGTGATTTTCTTCACAAATGAGAGATCTATTTATAGAATTTCTTTACAAATAATCTAAAAATAAATTCATCATTACAAACATCATCACACACTAATTTTCAATATTTATAACTCTTATTTTCAACATTTAAATATTCGACTATTATTTTTCAACATTCAAAACATATTTTCAACACTTATAAGATATGTCAAATATTATTCATCATTATTTTGTTAGTATATTTTAATGCTGTCATTATATTTTAACAATATATTGCTTATTAATTAATTATTTTAAAAAATTCAACTTTGCCAACAACAAAAATGTCAAGGTTTGTAGACATGGTTTCGAAATTTGCTGACATGGTATCAAAAATTGTAATAACTCAAGTTTTGTTGTGAATAAAGTATCATTCAAATATGATGAAGGTTTTATTAAGCAATTTGAAGTTTTATTCAGCATTCAGTTCATAACCTTCAAATACCAATTCTTTAATGACCCAAGTTTCGCTAGGAATAAATTTTGTTTAAACATGATTGGTATCATTACTTAAGAAATTTGAGTATTTATTCAACAACCAGTTCGGAACCACGGAAGAGCAGTTCAGACAACTGATGCGTTCAAACCTTCTTCCGAAGGTGAGTTCGGTGCATTCGACTGAGCAGTAACAGGTCCAATGAGCATTGACACTTATGTGTTCGAACCATTCCGACGAGGTGTCAAGATGAGCATGACTTGTACATTCGGAAGTCGATTCAGTGCCTCCGAACTCCGCCTATAAATAGACCATGTGGGATTCATTTCCAAGTGCACGAATTCTAACCTCTATCTCAAATCTTGATAGTATTCTAGCCTTTTTCAATTGTCAGCTACAAAGCTCTCGTTCTCAAAGAGCTCTGGCTACAATGCATGTATGATTTGAGGGCCTTAATTAATTAAGGGATATAGATAAGATTTATAAGCATGTTTACAGAATTTTAGAGAGATCATGAGCTCAAGAATCTGAGAAGTTAGTAATTTTATCTTTTTTTTATGTCTACGATCAATGAGTAAACATCTAGTTTTGTTCAGGACAATTTAGAGATATATATGTAAGTAGTGAGTATTATTATGTGTTGTATTTTACTTGTCATACGATGTATGTTTATCTGACATGATATTTACGCGACAATTGCATATCACGTTGAACTTGTTAGCATTTGAGATAGCCTTGTTGTGTAGGGTCGGTCGTTCAACCATTTCCTTGGATGGTAGGGTTTCGTGAGGAACCAACTAGAAACAATGTGTAAGGTAACCTAAAACATTACATTTCCAATATCTTCGTGAGTGTGTGAGGCACCAACTGATTGACAGAATAGTGTGTGCATATTTAAGACCCAAGGCACATCTTCAGCAATCATTGCCTTCTTATCCTTCTTAAAATTCTTGTCTACCTTTGTAAAATATTTATGTTTTTTTTCTGAATCATCATTCCTTGGCTTAGTACACTCAACAATGAAATGTCCTTTATTTCCACAATTGGAAAATGTCATATAATTTTCAGATGATTCATTCTTTTTAACTTTTTTTATGATTATGAAATTGTCTTTGTCTTGATTCTTATTCATCAAAATTTCAAATTTCTTTACAATTAGAGACATTGCATCAATGTTGATTTGTTCAGCTGTCTCCATGAGGACTGGTTCAACATTTGCGGTCAAGGCTTTGGTTGGCTGAATGGATGATGATTCTCCTTCAGTATTGTTTCTAAATCAAATTTATATGCCTTCAGATATGCAAAGAAATCATGTAATTTAGTATTGTTCAAATCTTTTGATTCTCTTATTGCAATATTTTTGACATCTCATTATCTAAATAATGATCTCATGACTTTCAGAGTCATCTTTCTATTGGTGTATTTTTTTGCTGATAAAAGCTCACTCTGTCGCCACACTATTGAATCTCTCATCGAAATCACTTAAAGATTCTTGGGGTTTCATCTTCATATTTCCAAATTTCTGCATAGCCATAGTGAACTTGTTTTCATTGGTTTGATCATTGCTTTCACACAATGTAGTTAAAATTTCACAAATCTCCTTGGAAGTGGAACAAAATTTTATTTTTCTAAATGTAACCTTATCAAAAGTTATATATAGAATGTCCTTGGCCACGTTATAAAGATTTCTCTTCTTCTTATTACCCCTGAGATCCTGTAACGCCCTAGATTCGACGACTGTCCTCACTGTACCAAAACGAATCTTTCCAGTGTGCTTGTGTCCTCACTCCACGCACCCTAGGAAACTCCCAGGAGGTCACCCATCCCAAAATTGCCCCAGCAAGCACGCTTAACTTTGGAGTTCTTATGTGATGAGCTACCGAAAAGAAGATACACCTTCGTGATATGAGTAGTACAATCAATCTTTTAAGCCCTCTTCAACTGTACAGTCCATTACATTGAACAGTCTCGGAATCCCTCTCATTCCCGTGTGGGTCGTTTCATTCATGTTCCCCTCCACCTAGAAGCCTGCCAGGAGCCGCTTATTGTCCGTGTAACTGATGGCACCAGCGATCACCCCCCGCCCTCTTCAGCCCCGGGCCTCACAGATCCATTCACATCGAGTTTTCTTGATCATATGAGGTTCTCCAGCACTAATTGCAACAACAATGTTTATCTTTATTATTTTCATTGGTCCATCAGTAATCACATACCACATATCATCATCTTGGATTGTAAGATGAGCTTGCATCCTGATATTTCATTCATCAAACTCTTCCTCGGAGGACACTGAAATTTTGTTGGACGGGGCCATTTATTTTGACGGTTCAGAGGTTGAGATAAACCTGGTCTGTTAGCATTGGTGGATGTGTTTAAAGAGTTTCTGAATACACTCACAAAATTTTCTTCTACTTGACTTCAGGGATTACAACTGTTGTTAGCAATCAATATCAGAATTCGAACTTCTGATTGCAGTAGACAACTTATCAAATAACAATGTTGAAACAGTCCAATCGAATTAAGTGAAATTATTATTAAAATCGGCAGACCAAAATCAATAGACAATTGCAATAAATTGAAATGTTGAGAATAAATAACATAGATAATAGTTTATGGAAGTTCGAAGAAAATAACTCATCTGCATCTTCTCTTATTCTGTTTCTAGAAAGATTTCACAAAATACTTTGATAATTACAAAAATTGAAACTACCCACTTTAGCAAGACTTATCAATTGACTCACTGAAACTCTTAGTAAACAACTTTCACAACTTCGACAAATCAGAAAATAGACTCTTTCTGTCAGTTATAAATACTCATACTTTAAATAATAAAGATTCGATACACTTGTGAGAAGAAAATCCAAACAGAAGATCCTTCAAAAATCAGATAAATCTTTAAAGCGAGTTCTTTATAGTATTTTAGCTGAGCTTGGCTTTCTTATACAAATCTCAAATAGATAAGAGATATAAGTAGTTCGTAGAGTAGTGTATGAGTTTTGAATCAGTCTTTGATAGAAATATGGCAACGTTCACATTAGAACATCTATTAATTGGTCGTATTCAGGCCATAACAGAAATACTACTCGATGCCATGTATCTTTTGTGTTTCACTCAATATGGAATGCAACAATTACTATTTGGATTACTGATATAAAACGGTCAAAATAAATTGCTCTTCATGCTCAAAACATACTTTGAATCATATGATTGGCTTATGGTTGTTTGTTTATTCAGATATGAAAATATTTAGAGATTACTCAACGTATGATGATATTTAAATTTATTATAATTTTACTATCGCCTATTAGTAGGGAAATGTGGAAAGAGTGTTTACAATTACTAATGAAAAGATGTCTTCAACTAAAAAAAAATAATTAATCAATGTTTAGGTTTTAATTGTAGTACAACCTTCGGTTACAACTACTAATAAGAAAAACAAAATGGAGTTATCTTATAATTGAGTTTCTTAAACAATTTATAATTTATAATTGTATATTTGAAATACAGAAGAAACTCAAAATATGGAATCAAGAAATAATTTTGAGCGACTTAAAAATTTAAACATAATTAATGACAAAATAAATTTAAGTAATTCAATAAATAAATATGATTATGGAAAATTAATTGTATGTAATATTAGTAGTAATAGTTAATTTAATTTAACAAACAAACATGTTATCTTATTATTCGATTTACCACGTTTTGATAATTTTTTGGCTTGAATTACTACTACTATTTTTCGAATTTGTATTAAATTAATTGATTTTAAGTTTTATCCTTAGTGGGAGATAATTACTACCACTATCTTTTAATAAATTATTATATAATAATATTTTGAGTGGTCCTGTCACAACGTAATTAGCATATTTTAAATACTATCATCATTATTTTTTGACACATATATATTTTTATTACAACTTTACTATTACTAATTTAGTACAATATCTATCATGAATTAATTTATTAGTAATTAGGCTGGACAAATTAAGATAACAATTTTGGAGTAGAAAAGTGATTTTGCATGGAAAAAAATTGAAGAGGTGTAAATTAATAATGTAATAATTTATGTGATCTAATATTTAAGTTTTTAAAAGTTAATATCCTTTCTTTGATGTGGTATTTATTTTTTGACTCACTCAATCTATAAAATTTTTTTAAGTTATTATATCAAATGGTGTTCTCGTAACTTAATTAGTTTATTTAATGATTATTAATTTTATCATTTTTATTAGCATATTTTATTAACTATATTATTTTTACTATATTTATCAATTTATTTTATTTACTATATATTAAATAAAAATATATTTACATTGCCTAAAACCATCATCATCATCATTATTGTTGTATATATGTGTGCAACTCTAGCTTTAAGTTTACATAAAAATTCAAGTTCGTGAATAAAAAAAAATTGAATTAGAATTTAAATACTATAAATTCAAAAAAATTAACGAGCATTACATAAAAGCAAAAAATCAGCATGAACATAAAAGCAAAAAATCAGCAAGCTAATTTTCAGCATAATTGAAATAAACATATAATTGATCATTCAGATAAATTCCAAGTAAATTCAAGAAATGTAGGTACCAATTGAAAAAAAAAAAACAGAGAAAATTAGTCGTTGAATTGCAAATATGAAACGCTGAAGATATTGGAGCTAACAGAGAAGATGGAACAACTTATTTATTAGTCGAATCTACACGAGAATAGCACATTTTGTGCTTTCAGCTAGCTCCATTTGAAGTAATATATAAAACCCACTTCTTTTTTATATGTTATAATCATTTTAATTATTAGCCTTTTAAATTTTCTATGCTAAATCATTTTGTTAAGATCTAACGTTTATCGTTAAGCTAAAATCTATAACTTTTAATCAAAGCTCAATTTTATTTTTTTATAGTTGTGGAAACGCATAGTGCATCTATCTGGGTGCTATGAGTCAAGCTATTAGGCCAATGAATATGAAGATATAGGTATTTATTTAGTGGTGATATCTTATATCTTTTAGAGATCAATCATACACTTTCCTACCGTCGATCTTATCCTCAGCAGAGATAATATTACCTGTCAAGATTTGACATCACTTTTTACGACCCACCCAGATCAAGCGACGCAATGTAATAAATTTGTCGCGCGAGAATTTCTTAACAGATCATCCATCTCAGCTCTACTCTCACTCATGCACGCTTAACTAATCACATTTCTTAATTACCAATCTTTTTCCATAATTTTGCCAATTCATAATTTTAAAAAAAAAAAATAAAAACAATACATTGTCTCCCACGGACACTTCTATAGATAACAAAATA
Source organism: Primulina eburnea (assembly GCF_022965805.1). NCBI lineage: Eukaryota > Viridiplantae > Streptophyta > Magnoliopsida > Lamiales > Gesneriaceae > Primulina > Primulina eburnea. The sequence continues at coordinate 24,129,204 of NC_133113.1, forward strand.
ATAAAGTATAGATTAAAATGTAAAAGGATGTATCATTACATTTTATAAAGTTATGATATAATATAATAGCGATGATTATGATGATTGACGGCAATTGGCCACTCTTTAAAGGCGAACAAAATTTTGGAAACAGCTTTTGGCTTTATAAAATGATCCTATAATTGATATTAAAATCAAGTCAATATCTGACTCTCTTTAGTTGCAAATTAATGCAATTATTGAGAAATATAATATTAGATTATTCAATACATATACGGGTTCTTAAAAAAAGAAAAGAAAGAAAACTGGTCCATTCGTTCAACGAATTTAATATTTACCAAACTTTTCAAAATATCAGTTATTTCAATAATGGATCAAACTATCTTGTTAAAAATCAATCTGATTTAGTTAATGTTAAGCATGGATAAATTTGATTTGAACAAAAAAATCAATTTAACCAACTTTATGTAAGTAACACGTGCTACGCTTGCATAATCTAAGCTCACAAGCATATTACAAGATTATTATATATCATCCTTTAACAGATATATATACATTCATAAAAAAGTTGCTAGTCAAGAAATAAAACAGATCACCTATCACATTTCCATAGGGGAAATATATATACATAAATATATATATATATACATCCTCATCTTTTTTCGTAAGAAAAATTGCAAGAAAAAAGGTAATTTTCATTCGATTACATCATATACTAACTTCCATAATTTTGGTAGTTTATCAGAATTTGAAAAAAAATGGCACTTCTGATGGTACATGTCAAACCAAATAATCTAGTAGTGAAGCCAAAGAAAAAAGTATCACCAAAAACTTCATATATGTAGATATATATAGTGTAGGAATTTGGAAATAGAACTTACTGGGGTCATTTTTACAGCTATTTGACCCCAGTGTATTAAATTTAGTGAAACAATTTATTACTTTTAGAGTGTATATATGACATCAGACCATTATAGGCTAATGCCTATGAACTCACCTTCCGACTCTGAGCCGAGGCAGACATGACACGCAAACGACTAGCGATTTCTGTAAATGAAGGTCTCATAGAAGGATTTGGGGCCCAACATTGCTCCATTAATCTTCTCCATTCTAGGTCACAGTAGCTCGGAATGGGTGGCCTCAGAGTATTGCTCACAATGCCACCTACATGTAGGAAGGATGGGAGGATGACTTTGGAATTTCAAATCAAAATGAAAAAAAAAAATGCTAAAATTTAAACGGTTCCAGATTTTAAATTAGAGATGTTAGAAAATGAATGAAAAAGAAGAATAGAAAAGTAAAGCTGCCTGGGAATTCTACAATATCAGTGAAGTGTTAGAAACCCACCAATTCAAGAAGCTAGGAAAACTAGTTTTAAATTGAGATGATGTACATCAAAACTCACTACTGAGACAAGGTCAAACAATAAAAGGCTAATTAATATTTAGAAAACTTCATCAAGTGTATCTAAAATCGAGGTGATTTTAGGCTAATAAAAGACTAAATAATATTCAGAAAACTTCATCAAGTGTGCTCTACCCTGAGTCATCTGTCTACGTTTATATCTTTCATTAGGGGATCCTTAATTTAGGATAAACATGAAAAACATTCATATGCACGTTATATGCAGTTGATTTAATTAATGTACTATCAATGCCACAAGCCATAACGGCAAAAACATACCATATGTGGAATCAACATTTACAACTGATAAGTGAAATTACGAACCTATGATAGCACCATAATGCATGTTGGCATAAGGCTCCTCTCCTGTGAGTATCTCCCACAAGACAATGCCAAATGAAAAGACATCCACCTGTTATAAGAACCATGAAAAATTGGTACTTGTATACAATCTAGTTGAAAAGTGTGATTTAACTTCGTGATATAATATCTAAAGTAATAGTCATACTACAACCATAATTTTTAAAATTTACAAACCAAACAAGAGAGATTTTGCATCCATGTGAAATATTTTAAAAGGCAGAGGAGGGTGTTTAACCTTCTCAGAAACTTTATTGCTACCACCATTTAACAGCTCTGGAGCCATCCATGGAAGAGTTCCCCTGACTCCACCAGAAACTAAGGTGTTCCTCTTTATTTTTGATAGACCAAAATCTCCAACCTGACATGCATGGCAGCATGAGAACTTAACTCGATACCATGAATATCAATAACAGATCTAAGAATTTAAATTCCTTGAATATGTACCAAAAGAGCAAGAACGGATATCATTAGTCAACTAGTTTCTAGTTAATTAATAAAACGTAAAAGGGTGAGTTCCACTGGACAACCTTGCATATAGGTCTTGAAGGATCTTTCAGGTTAACCAACAAATTGTCACATTTGAGATCGAAGTGCACTATATTCTTTGAATGCAGATATTCCATACCAAAAGCTGCATCCATTGCAATGATGAGCCGCTTACGGCGATCAAGATGTCTGTATAATTGTATCACACAAGATAAATACGCACATCATGATGAAAAAAAGTTGGGGAAAACAGGAGGAACAATTAAGGTAAATATTTCCATGCAAAATTTTTCCATATTGTCATACTAGTCTAATCCAAAGCAACAGCATCCCTGCATTCAGATGTAATCACACAGTTGTCAGAGGCATATAAGAGTACCTATCCTTTCGGAGTAAAACATGTCTTAAAGATCCATCAACCATGTATTCTGTAACAGTAGCCAATGTCGCCCCTGGTCCATCTTGTACAACACCATAAAATGCTACAACATTGGGGTGGTGAAGCTTTGAAAGAATTTCAGCTTCCCTCCAAAATTCAAAGGTCTGAAAGTGAATAACGTCTATAGCCATTTTATCAAGGCCAAAACAGATGAACGATAATAATAACATAAGATAACAGAAGTAAGAATAAAATTTAATTCCTTCAATAATCATATAATGACGAAATAACAAAACTATTAGAGATATTAAGGACTATTACCAGTCTTTCTTGTTCTGATTGTCGACCAATAAAGCAACTCTTCTTTATTCGTTTAATTGCTACATCTGAGCCTCTCCATTTTCCATGATATACAGTCCCAAATGTGCCAGAACCAAGTTCCCTCAATTCTTCAAGATCTGCATTTTTTATGATCTGCAAATAAGCCGCTAAAAAAGTTACGTCATCATAAATGGCAGTTATGATTGAGTTGGTCTTTAAAGTTTAAAGTTCAAATTTTACCCAAGTTCACGATCCCAAAATCATTTAAACAGTCAAAAACAGGAAACAGTTAACTGACTCGCTAAGATGGACAAACCTTGTGAAATTGAAAATGAGCTAGTCATTTTGTTGATTAGTATTATTTAACATTCAGAAAAGCGGGTGCCAAAATTATTTGAAAAAGTAAACAAGCCCCATAAACCACTTCAATTACAGATTGCCACACGAAAAGACAAATTGAAGATAATAGTCCAAATAAGACCAAGAAAATGATAAAAGACTTTGTGGCGCCTTATAAAAAGCAACTCTTTTAAGTAATATAAAAATAACAAAGACAACATAGGCAATAACCTGCAAGGAGTGTATGTCAAAATCCACCAAAGAGGGATCAAAATGAGGTAAGCCAATATTCCCTATCCCTTCCTGAAATATAGATAAGCTTCAGAGACATTCCGTACAAAACCAGGTACAACGGAGCAAGGACTATTTTTTTCCCTGAAACATAAATAGTACCTCGTAATCAGAGTCTTGAATTCTCATATTGTCCATTAAATCATCATCCTGCATGCCTTCACTGACATTGACTTGTGATGCATTATAGTTGGAATGAAGAATCATTGAGACAGCTTCATCTCCATGAGGGAAGCCTTGTGGATCTTCCACACCAGAGTTATCCTGCAATTCCCTGTGACTTGGAGCAATCCCATCTCTAGCCAGCTGAACGAAGTCATATGCTAAAGGAGCCTCCTCTTCAACTTTTGTAAGGTTGGCAGAAAATACATGGTCCTGATCAATAAGAGAAACATCCCTTCTAGCAAATTGATCTCCCGCCAATCTTTGGAAGAAAGACCAGTGTTTAGGTTCATGATTTTCCATATTAATGCTCAAACCTGCTCGATCTTTCGGAAGAGGAGCAATATGAGATGAATTACCAGAAAGGATAGCTTTCGAAAATATATCAGAGAGAAAATCTCGAGGGAAACGGTCATTTATATCAATAATTATGTCACCCTGTTCGGTTCTAGGAACATCAACAGTGGATTCTTCCGTAGCTCCTGTAAGTGTAGAAAGTTGAGGATGCCCGTGGTCATCATTAGCAATGGATTGACTGCCAACCTCATCAACCCAATCAGTCGTACGACCTTCAGAATTTTTAATTGAATCCTCATGGCTCACAGCAGGGAGATTCAATCCAGCTTCTGCCTCTGACTTGAGATCTTGATCACACACGGAACCTTGATCTTCAATTTGGTCATCCAGCCTCACACCATGAGGTTTAGTGCACCAATCATCAAGGGCTTCAGGCGCGATAAGTTTAGGCTTGTCAATAGCGATCGGCGGCCTTGTAGGATCACCTACATTCCCATTTTGAGAATTTTCAAATCCTGTCACTAAATCCTTATTAACAATAAACTGAGAACTATGTGAATCATCAGACTTGGATATTCTGCTGAGCAACTCTGCCTGCTCCCGAGGAATACACTCAGAATAAAATGTCCTCTGGGGAGGAATAGAGGACTCAAAGTAGCTCAAATCAGTAGGATCAGACTCAGTGTTTACGGATTCAGAAGCAGGTAGAGAATCAGAAATGTGATACTCATTTCCAGATGATTTAGGAAGCTCAGGTGGATTAACAGTATCAAGAGTTATAGAAACTGGCAAAGGTTCCTGGGCCATTGTCTCAACCTTCGAATTCTTTGAAGAAAGCTCTCTACCCAGCTTAGGGATGACGCCTGATGACTCTTCAACAGGATAACCAGACTTTGAATTACCACCGCGTGCCTGTGAAGTGATAAATTGCTCCTTTGCCGAGATCCGATTACTTCCATTTTCCATTTGAACTGAGCTATCAACTCTCAGTTTTGATTCATTTTCCTGCACATCTGTGACTTGTGTTCCTGGGATGCTTAAAGGCTTCCCTTCAAGACCTTTTTGCTTAGACAATGTCTCATAAGAAGATGGTCGTGCTGAACTTTCATAATTTCCATGATTAGCTGGATGCAAATTATAGCCAAATTGCGGCAGATGTTGCTCGTCTTCAAAACGATGTCTAGTCTGCTCATGATTATGGTGCAAATCAGTTTCATAACCTTTACAAGAACTTGATAGAAGAGGTTTAGAAGATTCAGCAGTTGATGGAATGAGAAAGCCAGTTGAATTTATGGTATTTGCATCAATAAATTCAGTGGCAGTCCCACTTGTATCCTTTTCAACATTCAGTGCTTCCAACTCATTTAGATTATTTCCAGAAAAGCTTGATAAGCCATGCATAACAGAGCCTTTTTTAGACCCGCTGTCCATGCCATTGACAGCCACTACATACTTTATCTCAGTGTCACAATCTGAGCTGGATAGAGAGAAATGAGCATCATCCAAATCCCTAAGAGAGAATAGAAACATTCGAAGCTTTTTGGATCCCTCTCCATCTTCTAGCACATGGCACTCTTCCATCATGTTCAGTAAATCCTCATCGGTTGATACAGAAACTAAAGCATCAAGATCCTCACCAGGAAGCTGATATTTTATAGTCTGCGTTTCATAATAAATGGCAGTAGCTTTCTGCCATAATTCTTGCCAAGTAATGTCCTTTCTTATTCTGATAATGCGTGTTTCACCACCAACATATCTGAGCTTTCCATCACTAGGCCGAGGAAGGATACCACCACCAAAACTGCAGAGAATCTTCACTTTGGATGATGAGCTATCAGATGCTCCAGATGAGGTATACACAAGTCTGTGGCCACTGTGATAATTTGATGATACATGTCGCACTGATTGCGAAGATGGTGAATACCCAAGATTACCCTTGTTACCAAGTAAAGACAAATCACTTGGCCCAAATTCTCTTGAACCTTTTTCTTCTCTAGCAATCATGGAAATATCTGAACCACTTTCAGTACCAGTATATAAGTTTCCTACAATGCCTAATTGCTCCAAGTAGCCAGCTGCATAGCTAGTATCCCCAGAGCTATTCGGAATAAAGGGCTTCCGAGGATTGACCCGGTCACGCATAAATTCAAGAGCAAATACCTCTCCAGTCTGAATAGAGAAGTTATGTACAGGTTTAGGATCTGAAAAGATAGTTTCTGGAAACTTTAAACTGGAACTTGCATGACCTGTAGTATCCACCTTGTAAACTTGTGATTCATGACCAAGATATTCATTCCCGCGTACAGAGGGATTGGATTGTACAAAATTGAGATTTTTGGACTGTTCCATGTTAATATAAAACAAATTCAATGAAAACAACTTTTCATTCCACGCTGCTCTGAAGAACTTGCAAAAGCCACAAAGGAGAACCGCAATTACTGCCAAGCAAAGAATTCATCTCAAAAAAAAGGATAACACATAAATGTACAAATTTGGGAACATTTCAGGCTCAAGTTCATACGCAGGAAACACAATCATTTGCTCAAAGCCCGAAAGGGGAATATTTCACAATCATCAAATCAAACTTAACAAGATCCTACCTAAACCCTAGCAGCGGCTTTTCTGGTTCGCGCAGCAGAACCCTAGCCTCGTCCTTGTTCAATCGTTCAGCATAACCCTGTTCCCTTGTTATCGCTCTGCTGCCTCGGTCCTTGCAATGGATACTTTCTTCGTTCTTTGTTTGTCTCCGTAGCAAAGCTACCTGAACAGTAAAGGCAAGTTTGGGTAATTGACTGACTGACGGGAACAAGCGTTGTCTGCGTCACATTCTAGTTTTATTTGTGTGATATAAATATCATCTATAACTTGTAATTTACGACAAGAAAATATTTCCATAATGTTTTTTTATTTCAAAATTTATATATTTTTATCATCTATAACTTGTAATTCACTACAAGAAAATATTTCCATAATGTTCTTTTTTTATTTCTAAATTTATATTTTTTATGCAATGATAATGAATTATAATAAAATAATTATTTGATTTATTGATAATAAAAAAACGATAAATTTCAAAAAAATGCATCTGTCAATGTTTCAATTAGAATTCAGTACCTAGCTAATTTTTTTAAAAAAATCAGTACCTGACACATCTATACATTTAGTTTTAACTATCCATAAAGCAAACTTTACATTTTTACCCTTTATTATTTAAATAAATATATTATTTTATCCACAAAAATTATATCATTTTTCTCCATTTAAAATATAATTTTAACAAAATATTATTTCTCAATTATCATGGAATAAAAATAAATACTTATTTTGACATAAAAAGTACCTATTATGGGGTTTCAGATACTTGATTTCGCTATTTGAATACTCCGAATATATAAGAAAATACTATATTTTCGAGCATTCACCATAAATTCAGTCATTGTTGGTCTTTTCATGACAAATGCATTATGATGATTTATTCATGTCATTTTATTTTTTTAAAAAAAATATAGGTCATCATTCATCATGAAATAAGATTAAGTATTTATTTTGACCAACAAAATACCTATTTTAGAGTTCCAAATGCTTGATTTTACTCTTTGATACTCCAAATGTGTAAGAAAATACTGGATCTTCAAGCTATCACAATAAATTCAATAATTGTTGGTATTTTCATTGAAATTACATTAAGATGACTTATTCATGTCATCTAATTTTTGAAAAAACACAGTTTCTCACTCATTGTTGAATTAGAAAAATTACTTATTTTGATCGATAAAATACCTATTTTCGTGTTCCAAATATTTGATTTGGCTATTTGAATACTTCAAATGTGTATACTTATGAGTATTAATTTATAATATCATTAATATTCATTAATAATACTTGTTGGTATTCATTAAATGACAATGCAATACTTCATTTGATATCATCCTCATTAGTATTCTTTCATAATATTTATTGGTAATCATTCATTATATGCATCAATATTATTTCATTATACTTATTATCAAATTTGAGTTTTTAAAGGGTAAAATCAATTATCAGTTGAATCTAATTATATAGTACTTGTAACAATTTATGTATCATATTTTTATTTCACGGATCTCATCATCAAATGCAACTCAATATTGATTTCAAATTATATATTTTGACACCATCAAATAATCGAATTTGAGTTTAAATGGTAAAATCAAGTATCTGTGGACTCGTATTAGGTATTATTTGTATTAATTCAGGTATCACATTGGATACTTCTTAATTAAAAATAAGTATTTTAAAATTTCAATACTTAGTTGAGAAATTGTTTTTTTTTTTACAAAAAAAATATTAAATGAGATGAATATGTCATCCAAATTCATCTTCCAAGGAAAGATAAACACTTGGTGAGCTTACGTTGCATATTCGAATATACAGTATTCTATTACATATTATGAATATCTCATGTACCGAATTAAATATTTGCAATCTCAAATTACGTACTTATCAAATAAAAACAAATACTTTAAAAATTTTATGTTTAGTTGGGAATCCGTTTTTTCTTTTACAGAAAAAATATTAAATGATATGAATATGTCATCCAAATGCTTATTCCATGGAAATATCAATACTTGGTGAACTTACGTTGCCTATTCGAATACCTAGTATTTTAATACATATTGTGAGCATCTCATTTACGAAATCAAGTATTTGCAAACTCAAATTAGGTAATTCTCAAGTAAAACTAAGTACTTTAAAATTTTCATACTTAGTTGAGAATTTATTTTTTTTCAAAAATTATTAAATGAGATGAATATGTCATCCAAATGTATCTTCCATAAAAATACCAACATTTGGTGAACTTACGTTGCTTAATCGAATATCCAGTGTTTTAATACATATTTTGAGTATCTCATTTACGAAATCAAGTATTTGCAAACTCAAATTAAAATACTTCTCATTTAGGGAGTAAAATAAAGTATTGGTAGACTCGAATTAGATATTTTTTGCACTAATTAAGGTATCACATTTTAACTTCACAAATGACACATCAAAAGTCACTCAATATTACTTGAAACTATATTTTTTATATCCCAAAATAATCAAAATTGAGTCTTAAAAGGGTAAATCAAGTATATTTGAAATCAAATTAGGTACTAATTGTACCAATTTAGGTAGCACGTTTTTTATTCACAAATCTCATCATCAAAAAATATTCAATATTATCTTCAAATTATATATTTTGACATACTCAATCGAATTTGAGTATTTAAAAGGTAAAATTAAAGTTTGTATGAACTCGAATATGTATTATTTGTATTAATTTAGGTATCACATTTTTGCTTCACGAATATCATCATTGGTGTCACTTAATATTAACTTCAAATTATATTTTGGCATCCTCACATAATTGGATATGAGTATTTACGGGTTAAAATCGTGTATTTATATATTCTAATTAGATACTATGTGTACCAATTTAAGTATCACACTTTAACTTCACAAATGACACAATCAAAATTCACGTAATATTACTTGAAACTTATGTACTTTCTTACAGAAAAAATACTAATAATTATAATGAATAATTATCAATAAGTATTATGTCAAATAAGTATAATTGTCAAATAAGTCATTCAATGAATATAAAAAAGTATTGTCAATTAATATTTATGAGTATTTTATAAATCATTGATCCAAGAATCGATAGATATGCTTATAGTGCAAACTTCAAGCTCATTTACGAACTATGTTTATAATTCATCTCTCAATTAGTTCATGATGAATAATGAACTATGCTTATTTATTTAAATGATATTAATAAGTATCATAATGAATTTTCCATGGAAATATTGTATATTCGAATATCCAGTATTTTAATGCATATTGTGAGTAATCAAGTATTTGCAAACTCAAATTAAGTACTTCTCAAGTAAAACTACGTACTTTAAAATTTTCATGCTTATTAAAGAATCTTTTTAGCAAAAAATATATTAAATAAGATGAATATGCAATACATGCTTAGTGATCGAGCAAAACTTTCATTGTAAAATTATCCGTAAAAATTAATAATATTCAAGCTCGAAATAATCGCAAGTGCACGATGTCAAGTAATAATATAGTCATGGACTTTCAATAATCACAAGGGCACGATGTCAAAATATTCCATGCTTAGTGATTGAGCAAAACTTTCATTGTCTAAGGACTGTATTTCTCAATTATTATTCTCAATTATTCAATTTTTAGCAGCGATACTTCATATGATTGTTTACTACTACGTTTATTAAATAAAAACTCAATGAAATGGTTCAAAGATTAATGATGAAATAAATAATTTAGAATGATTGATTAATGTTCAATGAGAAATGAATTTGTTGGGAATCTCGGTTCACCTACCATTCGCTAATCTACTTAATTCGTTAGACAATTATCTATGCTTTCGACAAGGTTTCGTATCCAATTGAACACGGTCTCTCAAGCTATGCCAAAATAATTCAACTCAGTGAAGTAATTAAATATCTTTAATTATTTATCAATGCTGAATTGCATGTCGTTTGTTAAATCCCATAGCTTTTGACCTACTGGACTATGACTATCGATGTGTATCCCACTTCATATTTCTTTGTAAATTGTAAATCCACGGATTATGATATTTGTTCCTATCACGGGCTATTATCTCGAAGAACATTGTCCGGAAATCTTCAAATCTTCGCTCTAAGCTATTTTCCTCTTTCAAAGCTTTGTGGCTGCTGAAAAGTCTTTGAACATGTCATCTAATTACATCTTGGATGGAAACGTGAGCACTTTGTGAACTTAAGTTACATATTCGAATATCCAGTATTTTAATACTTATTATGAGCATCTCAGTTACCAAATCAAGTATTTTAAAACTGAAATTAGGAATTTTGCAAGTAAAATTAAGTACTTGAAAAAGTTCAATATTTGGTTACGAATTTGTTTTTTTAACAATTAAAAAAACTATTTTATGAAATGAACATGTCATCCAAATGTATATTAGATGGAAATGTGAGCACTTGGTGAACTTACGTTGCATATTCGAATATACAACATTTTAATACTCATTCTAAGTATCTCATTTACCAAATCAAGTATTTTAAAATTGAAATTAGGTATTTTGCAAGTAAAACTAAGTACTTGAAAAAGTTCAATACTTAGTTGCGAATTTGTTTTTTTTAACAATTAAAAATAATTTAAATAAAATGAACATGTCATCCAAATGTATCTTGGATGGAAATGCGAGCACTTGGTGAACTTGCGTTGCATATTCGAATATATAGTATTGTAGGGATCGGGAAAGAGTTTAGAGGGGGGGGGGGTGAATGAACTCTTTCAAATTTTCTTATTTAAAAATATATTTTTCACCGTTTTCAGGCGGTTCGAAAAATTCTTTCTTAAACGGTCGAAAGAGGTGAACTACTGAAGTGTGCGGAAAACAGTTCAAATTTTTCGACAGATATTTCTAGAGGTATGATGAACTAAACAACAAGAATATGAATAACACATGACAGTTTGCACGAAGTAAGAGACACAGAATCTTTATGGATGTTCGGAGATTGAATACTCCTACGTCACCCCTTCTTCCTTTGTTAGGAAGGATTCCACTAAAAGACTTTGACTTTACAAATTGTTTGTAACAGCCCTTTCCAACCAGGACTTATTTCACTGCCTGTTTTGGAACTCCTAGTGATCACTTTACTTCTGGAATTTGAGAACCCTTAGTTCACTAGACTTCCAAACTTTAATCAAATAACTACAGGTTATTGATAGAACAGTAGATTGTTTTGGTAGCACGAAAAGATCCTTGACTGATCAAATTTGTGTCTGTGGAGCTGCGTGCAAATGAGCGATGATAGAAATGTAGACTGTGAAAGCGCTCTAAGATCTTTGTGAAGGCAAGCTGAGAAACTTTTTCAATAGATGTATGAGTTGTGTGGCTTGCTTGTGTTTAACTTGCATTCCTCCCAGATGATATAGCCGAATGATTTAACGGTCAGAAACTACAGTTAACGTAAACATGAGCTTCTGAATCAGATAAGTTACTTTCTCATTTATGAGCAATAAATGTTCGCATTTAATCTTCCTTTTGCTTATCATAAATTTGAAGCTCTTTTCTTGAGGTTTACTCCTTTAGGCGACTGTGCATATAGCATCAAGTCATGAAAACTGTCTCTGAACGTCCTTTCTGGGAAGGAGAGATAAATGCACATCTTCCTTGGAATTGATGTGAGATCGTTGACTTCGAGAATTTGAATGCATTCAACCGGTCAGAGAATGTCGTTTAGCCATAAGTTAGTCTCTTATATGAACCGGTTCACTCTCGCTGTAATCTAAAGAATAAGCGGTTAAATATCAGCGGTTGAGAATTTCCAGCCGCGGTTGATTACAACTTTGTCATACACCAAAATTTCATTTCTTAACAATTTCCCCCTTTTTGGTGATGATAAAACTGTGCTGAAATTCTGTTAATCAGAACAAAGATAAGATTATTTTTTCTTAAGTTATGATCCTTTGGCTTCCTTTTTCTTTAGAGCGGCCAATTCCTTTTGAATATGTTTTTCTTGCTCTCTTTCCCCCTTTTTGACATCACCATGAACCAGGAAGTCCATAATTTCTGTTAATTGGGCACTTTGGGCATCCATTCGTTGTTCAATGCGAGTGATTTGTGACGAAAGACCAAGGCACAGATTGACATTAATCGACTGATTGTTGGAAACTTTTGTAGTGATGGCAGCAAAGTCCTTAGATATAGTACTCTTGATAGTCTGTAGATCCTCTTTTAGATCAAATTGTTTGCGGTTAAGAGCGAGGATAGACTGATCCATATTGGCAAGTCGGCTCAGAAGATCCTGATGGAAGTTTGCTTCGACAATTTCTTCTGCTTCAGGTGCTTCGGGATCAGCAAGTAGTTTGGCCTTGAAAGCAGTTAATGCAGAGGAGGTTGCTTTGGCAGATGATGGTGAAGGATTAATGTCAAGAGGTTCTTCCGTGATGCTCTCAATAAATTTATCAATGTCATCAGTTGAGACGAAGGTTGCTGAGCCAATGAGCTTGGATTCCTCTGGTTTGTCGATTAGATCATTGGGAGAGGAGGGCTTTGAGGAGATGGGTATCTCTGCTTGTTGTAACTCTGTCGGAGAAGATGAGGGCTGCGTTTGAGATTCCATCAGAGTAGCATCCTGAAGAGGATCTTGTGAAGATATAAGCGACTCCTGATATGGTTGAGTAGCATCAAAGTCAGAAAGAAACTGTTCTGCTTTATTGACTGAAAGAACTGAAGCTTTGTTTGACTCAACAGGAGGCTGTGAAACAAGGATGCCAGTATCAGAATGCGGTGAAGAAACACGTGGGACAACCGAAATATCTAGACCGCATTGTTGTTCGGCATAGGAAGAGTCTTCTTTCAGAAGTTTTTCAGAGGGTGTGGAAGCCGTTTCTTCATGAGTTGGTTGATGGGTTTCAATAAGAGCTTTGGGTGATGCAGATTTACCATGTGTACCAGATAAAGTATCTTGACCAGTGGGAGAGGCTAGCTGTTGTTCTGACCGCTAAGTGTCCTGAAGAAGATTTAGCTCTAGCTGAGCTGTTGTCGTAACATTTGGTGAGGTGGGTTTAGCGCTAGTGCAGGGATTAGACGAAGACGCCTTCTGAGAGGCAATGGGTGGCACTGGTTCTTTGCCAAAGTCATCATGAACATCCATCAAAGAGTCAAACTTACTCGGTTCTGCAATAGCTGGAAGATGGAGCGTATTTCGCATGTGAGCGACTGACGTAGCAAGAGACAGAGCGTCCATTTCAAGTTGAGATATGACAGCAGAGTCATCTTGAGCTGTAGGACAAGAGGGATCAAAATTTTGCCTTTTTAACTGAATGATGATTCGAAGAGTGCTTTCTTTCATTTGAATTTCTATAAAATCGCGATATTTGACCCATTTATCAAACATCTTGATTTTTGACTCAACCGCTTCATTAACACGCTGACTTGTGAGGATGATTGCCGTATGAACGGCATGGTTTTTAGGTGGATTGGTACTCATAACCTGTTTGCCTTTGTCTGAGGATAGAATAATCGGAACTCCTGAATAAGATGATTGGATATCTGTATCTGTAATTTGAATACCTATTAACTTGGTAACCGATACTGATGGGATAGGTGCAGGAATAAGTGGTGCAGAAATATGCTTGATTAGCTTAATCTTCGTTGCTTTAGAAGGAACGGTTCGTTTCTTTTTGAACACTTGTGAAACCGGAATGTCATCCTTAGATTCTTCGTCAGAACTGGATTTCAGAACCAGCTTCCTTTTTGTTTCCTTGGGAGTGGAGACAATCGCTTTCCTCTGTTTCACAAATTCAACCCCCGGTTCTGTTTTGACCGGGACAAATTCTTCATCCGTAGGTTTGTTTTTCTTAATGAATTTGTCAACCGATACCCATGAGAACAGCTTGGTCTTACCAACTTCAATCATATCAACTGGTTGAGCACCGGCAGAAATTAGCATGTGGCAAATTGGAACTGCAAAGCCTTGAGATTGGTTGTCTTTCTTCACCATGGCTACCAGAATGTGGAAAAGGATATCAGACCAGTTGATTCCTAGTTTAGATGAGATGGTTGCCATAACAAGGAATTTTTCCAGAGTGATTTTATCATAAGCACCAGCTTTAGCAAGAATTCCTTTAGCCACAATATCAGCCAACAATCGATATTTGATCTTTAGATCTCGCTTCTGGCATGTTGGGTGAGAGATAGGAGAGGCAGTGAGTGAGAAGGTTTGACGCCAGATATCAGTATTACCATCTGGTAGTGTAGAGAAGTCAGTTACGCCAGCCGTAGGTAACTTGAACAATTCAGCAAACACCTTCTGGGTGAAAGTAAAGTGTTGATTCTGAACATAACAAAGAATTTCTCCATTTTGCATGTGAGCAGTTTCAAAGAACTCTTTCAGTAATATGTCGGAGTATGAGTATCGACAGCCCTGAAAAGTTCGAAGCCCAGATTCTTCAATTGTACGGAACATGGCCTTCATTGGTTTGTTGGGCATAGAGAAGACAGATGGAAAGTTGATAGCCACTGTATTCTGTGTAATGGAGGCAGCCATTTGATGATTCAAAAAGAAATTCTGTGAGTTGGTTCCTGTGTAGTGAGCTGCGATAAAGTAGCAAGGAGAACAATGAGGTGAGTGAGGGTATGTATGTCCGGTTCAAGAACGTACTAACAAGTCCACGTGGAGGACTGTTAGTGGAGAATTTTTTTTTTTAAAAAAAATATTTGAAAATTTTGGACGGTGGCAAAATGAGTGTTTTTTTTTATTTCAAGGAGATAACCGTCACTTCATATAGGGGCAGTCGAAAAAGTTTTGGGTGTGTTTTACGAAAATGACGTGGATGAATTACGTCCACAAAATATGAACCGGGTCATTGATGTTATTAGGTGGAACCGGTTAAAGAAAATGATAATCATTCTGAACCATGTTCCCCCTAAACACGTGCATGAATGACATTGAACCGTCGGTAGCGTATGATAAAACTCTTCACATTTCCCACCGCAGTCATGATGACATAAGCCCTTGACGCTTGACTTTCATCTATAAATACCAGCCAAGAGTTATCAATACACTCTAGTTTAGAAATATGGATAAAGATGGTAGTCCAGACTTGGCTGAGGAGTTCCTGAAAGATGCGGTGGCTTCGAGGAAGAAGGCTATCATGGATAGAGTGATGAAGAGGCCGCGGGCCATTTGGGCAAAAGTTCAAAAACTCCAGTCCGTTCTTGAGAGCGGACAGGCTCCTTCTTCCAGCGATATGGCGGCATTAAAAAGATATAGGCGACGTCTTCGCGTGGCTGATAATGCTGGAATCTTTTCTGATGACGGCGTTTATCTTCTTATGCTGCTTAAGGAGAGGAGAGCTCTGAGAAGGGTAGTCATCTCAGAGGAGTTTGCACGTATTTCCGTCGGAGGGATGACCAGCTGGTTAGCCCTTTGGAGGTTGTACGTAGATAGGGAGATTAGGAGTGTCCGCCTCCGCCTTTGTTAATGTATTACTCTCCCCTTGCTTATGATGTACTATTCTCCCCTGCTTATAAAGATATTTAATTTATTTTACTTACTGGTGCTTGTCTTCTTCTTTTGATTTCTGCAAAATTAACCTGAACAAGAACAAGAAATAAACACATCATGATAAGTTAATCAAACCAAGTATATTGCGAAAATGGGAGAACTTAGCCTCGAGTAGTGGTTTTGTAAAAATATCGGTTGTTTGTTGATCAGTGTGAACATATTCAAGCCGTATTTCTTTCTTCATCACATGCTCTCGAATGAAATGGTGTCGGATATCGATATGCTTTGTCCGAGAGTGCATGACAAGGTTGTATGTTATAGCTATTGCACTTGTGTTGTCGCAAAATATGGGAGATTCAGCCGCTTGGATTCCATAGTCTTTTAACTGTTGCTGAATCCATAACATTTGAGCACAACAGCTTCCAGCTGCTAAATATTCTGCTTCAGCGGTTGATGTGGCGATAGACGTTTGCTTCTTGCTGGCCCATGAAATAAGTCTTTCCCCTAAGAATTGGCATGAACCGCTTGTGCTTTTTCGATCGATTTTGCATCCTGCATAATCTGCATCTGAGTAACCTACAAGGTTAAAACTTGAATCTTTGGGATACCAAAGACCCACATTTGCGGTTCCTTTCAAATATTTGAGTATGCGTTTAGAGGCAATAAAGTGAGATTGCATGGGTTTAGCTTGAAACCGTGCACATAGGCATACAGTAAACATAATGTCCGGTCGACTTGCGGTTAGATATAGTAAGGACCCAATTAGTCCTCTGTACATTTTTGTATCCACCGAAATTCCCCCTTCGTCTTTATCCAATTTGATTGATGAACTCATTGGAGTGCTGGCCGGAGAGCAATTTTCCATGCCGAATTTCTTTAACATATCTCGAGTATATTTGGCTTGATTAATGAAGATACCATTTTCAGACTGCTTGACTTGCAGTCCTAAAAAATAGTTTAATTCGCCCATCATGCTCATTTCAAATTGTTCCTGCATCATCTTAGAAAATCTTTCACCACAGCTTAGTATTAGTTGATCCAAAAATAATATCATCTACATATATCTGAACAAAAAGTAAATGATCATTCTTGGAGAATGTAAATAAGGTTTTATCGATTGTACCAATAGAAAATCCATGGTCGAGCAGAAATTTGGTTATTGTATCATACCATGCTCTTGGGGCTTGTTTTAGTCCGTATAAAGCTTTATCCAATTTGTAAACATAATCAGGAAACATATGGTTAACAAAACCGGGTGGTTGTTCTACAAAAACTTCCTCATTTAATAGACCATTCAGAAAGGCAGATTTAACATCCATTTGATATACTTTGAAGTCCTTAAATGCTGCAAATAGGGGTGTTCATCAGTCGGTTCAGTTCGGTTTTTAAACATTTCGGTTCGGTTTTCGGTTTTACATATGCCTAATCCGATATCTGAACCATTTTAGTTCGATTCGGTTCGGTGTTCTCGCAATTCGGTTCGGTGTTTTCGGTTTGGTTTTTCCGGTTCAAGGATTTAATTCTGGATCATATTTCCAAATGTTTATTGTTACTTCACTCCTTTGATCTTTTGAAATTTGTTGAAAACCAATTTTTGCTTGACTGGTTTCCATGTTGTGGGGATTTTTCTTACATTTTTTCAAATGATTACTCAAAGATGATGTACCATTAGCATTTGAATCAGCTGCATAATTCGCACCACAATAATTACACTTTGCTCTAGAAGCCCCACAAGAATCAGTATATTTCTCAAAGTGTTCCCAAACAACAGATCTAGATTCATGGTTTTTCTTTTTTTACTGACATGAATCGAATCTGTAGGCGAAGCAATAGGCACTTTTTCATTTCCATTTGAACCTCCACTTTCATCAATTACAGCATTATTTTCAGCCATCTATTAGGATATTCAAAGAAATATTCAATAAGCTATCATCAATCCATCATCAATTAATTTTTTAACTAGTTAATCTACGGTAAAATAAATTAAGAAAACAAATTTAACATAGAAAAATACCATGGGAAATATAGAGAGCACCAAGACGTTCGATTCTTCTTCCTCTTCACTCGAGATCTGTGAAATAGTGAACTCTTGAAGGCTCGAAGCAAAACATGCTCTGTTTCTCCATCTTCATTTGTGCGGGCCGTGCGGATGATATTCTGAATCTTCAAAGCCCTAAATAAATTAGTTTATTATTTATTAACTTATTTTTAAGTTTTATTTTTATTTTTTAGGTTAGGGCATGTTTGGGGTACAATACAACAAAAAAACAACAAATTCTCATATATCGGTTTTTCGGTTATTTCGGATTTTTTTTAAAAAAATCGAAAACCGAAAATATTTAAACTCGAAACCGAAACCGGTCAAATAACCGAAAAAACCGAACCAAAAAAACCGAATTTTACGGTTCGGTTGGTTTTTTCGGTTTTATCCGAAATTTGAACACCCCTAGCTGCAAACGCTAGAAATATTCTAATGGCTTCTAATCTAGCAACAGGGGCAAAAGATTCATCAAAGTCTATTCCTTCCTCCTGTCTATATCCTTGAGCCACTAGACGAGCCTTATTTCTTATGATTAAACCACTTTCATTCATTTTGTTTCTATAAACCCATCTAGTTCCAATTATATTAGCATCATTAGGTCGAGATACTAAGTGCCATACACTGTTTCTTTCAAACTGGTTAAGTTCTTCTTGCATGGCCTCTATTCAATTTGTATATAGAAGAGCATCATCAATTTTCTTGGGTTCAATTTGAGAAACGAAAGCAGCCTGCATAAATTCACTTATCATTTGATTTCTAGTTCTAAGAGGAGCAGTAGGGTTACCAATGACCAGCTCGAGTGGGTGATCCTTTTTTCACCGGAGACATGGTCCATATTGATCTTCCTCGGTTGATTGAATGATGTCATTCTCTTGTTATGTTGCCTCTTCTGCCAGTGGTGTGTTCTGCGGTTGATAGTTGTTTTCTGGATCATTCGGTTGTTGACAATTTTCTTGACCGGTTGGATTTTCTTTGGAAATAGTTTCACCTGTTCTTCGTATGTCTATCTCATCATCATTATTGCTAGCTTCAAGGTTAGCATCTTCAAAATTATTTATCAGATCATGCATGTTGCTATTGCTATTGTCATGACATATAGATGATTCATCAAATACAACATGTATGGATTCTTCGACAGTGAGAGTTTTTTGATTATAGACTCTATATGCTTTACTTACTGCTGAGTATCCCAGAAAGATGCCGTTTTCAGCCTTTACATCAAATGCAGTGAGATGTATTTTGCCATTTATGTGAATAAAACACTTACAGCCAAAGATGCGAAAATACCCCACTTCTGGCACTTTGCCGGTCCATATTTCATATGGAGTCTTTTCATGACTTTTATTAATCATAGATCGATTCTGAGTGTAACAAGCTGTGTTGATGGCTTCAGCCCAAAATCTTTGCGAGATACCGGATTCAGCCAGCATGGTTCTAGCTGCTTCTTTCAGTGTGCGGTTTCTTCTTTCTGCTACTCCATTTTGTTGGGGCGATCTTGCAGCTGATAGCTCGTGTTTAATCCCATGATCTTCAAGGTAGGATGCCGGATATTTGTTCAGAAATTCAGTTCCTCTATCACTTCTGATTCTGTTGATGTTTTCCCTTTTTTCATTGTGAAGTCTCTTGAGCAGCTTGATTAGATGGTCGGCAGTTTGATCTTTGGAACCAAGGAATAGTACCCATGTAAATCTAGAAAAGTCATCAATAACGACCAGAGTGTATTTCTTTCCCCCTAAGCTCATCACCGGGATTGGTCCAAATAGATCCATGTGAAGAAGTTCTAGACATCTTGCTGAAGAGTTTCTTCCCTTGCTTTTGAAAGTTGATCGAACCTGTTTTCCAAGCTGACAAGCATTGCATACTTTATCTTTGGCAAAGTTAACGTTAGGCAGTCCAGATACTAGTTTAAGCCTACTAATAGTAGCAATGGATTTGAAATTTAGATGATTTAGCCTTTTATGCCATAGCCAATTTTTATTTCCATTTAGAGCAACGAAACAAGTAGATGCATTTAAATATTGATCATTCCATTCTACTCTATAGGTGTTTTGACTTCGATAACCAGTCAACACAGTAGAACCTGTATTAGTTTTAACCATGCATTTTTCTTTATGAAATTCAACCGTGTACCCATTGTCACACAGTTGACTTATACTGATCAGATTGTAACATAAATTTTCTACTAGAAGAACATCCTTGATGATGATTTTGCCATGGGTAATCTTACCCTTACCCATAGCTTTACCTTTAGAGTTGTCACCGAAAGTGATTGTTGGTCCTTTGAGATTTACAACTTCTGACAAGAGATCTTTATTTCCTGTCATATGTCTTGAGCATCCGCTGTCTAAGAACCATGATGATTTTTCTAAGTTTTTCTTCTTTAGTTCCTGAAAATGAAAAATTGGTACCCCTTTTTATTTGGGTCCAGGGTTAATTAGACCCTTAGGAATCCACACTTGAATTATCCTTGCGGATTTTTTGTGATGTGTTCCAGGGTGATCATGATCGAAAACATACTCTGGTGATGAATGAAGTATATGTTGTTTGGGCCTTTGATTATCATCATTCAATCTATACCTCTTTTGAACTGGTCGACAATTGTAGTAATTGCTGGGTCTGATCTTTGAGTGATATCTAGTTGATCCTCTGTATCCGGTTGGATTTGGCCTGGGTTTGCGCCAATATTGTTTGGATTTATCATTATGAACATAACCCAAACCACATCGCCTTCCATTATTCTCAAGATTCATATTTTGAATGCCTCGATCTTTAGGCTCATCATGTTCATATACCGAGCTAGATCTGACAAATTTAATTGATCTTAAACTGTCTTTTTCTAGCAACGGTTGAGTTGAAGCTTCTGAGGTATTGCAATCATTTATGCCGTAACCCAGCCCAGTTGTAATGCCCGAGAAATTATCACTGGTAATCAAGGATTATTGATTTGTAATTTAACGTGATTACGAAAGGGCCAACTGAGACACGATTTAAGATAATGTGTGGCCATTTATTTTGAATTTCAGAGTGTGTTGCCGAAGCAACACCGCACCTGCGGCCTTGCATGTACCGCACCCGCGGTGCATGGACAGAAACTTGGTCAGTTTTAGCAAAGCAGGACCGCACCCGCAGTGCGAACAAGACCGCACCCGCGGTGTAAGACCGCACCCGTGGTCTTGACATCTACCGCACCCGCGGTCATGTAATTTCGGAACAGATAAGATTGCCGAAGCTTGAGCGCACCCGCGGTCGTACACCTACCGCACCCGCGGTGCGACGTGTTTTGCAAAGAATGTGCCACCTCTTAAGATGCATGCACTGATATATATAGTGCTGTAAGTCCTTCGAAATCATTCAGAGAATTGAAGAAAAGGGTCGAGGCTTTGGCACAGAAAATCCTTACGCCTTTTGCGAGAAATCTGTCCGTCTGATTTTGAATCCGACTTCGGTATCGAGTTCCTAGCGACGTAGGCTACAACTGGACGTAAGTTTTACTACGTTTTGACATGTCTTGAAATTATGATGTTGTTAGAATTGAATACACGTCATATATGTTGTTCTTGACATGTTAGACAGCGTAGAATCGAAGTCAGATTAAGAAACGGACTGAATATGAACTTGTTATGATTTCAGAATAAGATTGAATAAGAATTGATATCCAGATTGAGTGGTTATCGATTATGAGATATTAGAATTGATATCTGACTGATATGATAGGGCTGGATATATGGAGATTATGATGTTATGTTGTTGAAACAGAATTTGATTGAATTCTGTTTGTATCCAGTATTAATTGAGTGATGTATTGATACCATACCCTCGATATTGTTATTGTCAGACTGAGTATTGACATGCTTGGGGTTCGAGACTTCGACAGAGCCAGGGTATCAGAAAGAAAGGTATAAATTAATGTTGAGTTGGGATTGCACAACTCGAGGAAGGTTTGACTCGAGTTTCCCTAAATCACATACTTAGTTTATTACATAGATTCTTGTAATTGATGAGATTGATGATTGTAGTCTATTGATTTATAGCCACTGCATGTAATGACTGCTGATTCGCTAGTCATCGATTGATTTGCTTAGATACTGACCGCATGTATTGATTACTGAGTCGTTGAGTCACCGGCTGATTCGTCGGGTTATTGACTGATTCGTCTTATTATAGGCTGATTCGCCTAGTCACCGGCTGATTCGTCTGGTGATTGACTGATTCGTCTAAACTTCAGCTGATTCGCTTAATTACAGGCTGAGTTGTCTGGTTGTTGGCTGATTCGCCTAATTACCGGCTGATTCGTCAGGTTATTGACTGAGTCGTCAATTCTGCGGCTGATTCGCCCAGACACTGGATATATGAATTATATCGATGCCGTTAGGGATTGATTCATTCCTATCGACTGAGATTCGGTATAATTATTATTATTCAGACATCGGGATCCCTAGGATAGAGTTGAGTCGAGTCTGAGACGACGCGTCAGTGGAGTCGAGTCTGAGACGATGCGTCAGTTGAGTTGAGTCTGATATGACATGTTGATTTACATTATTTATGCCATTCATGATTATTGAATGTTTGATATGAATTTATGTTTCTGATTTGAGACATGTTATGAATAATTCTTATATGCTTTCGTATATGCTTTTATATGACTGCATGTTTACATTGTTTATACTGGGATATTTATATCTCACCGGAGTTATCCGGCTGTTGTCTTGTTTTGTATGTGTGCATGACAACAGGTGGGGCTGGATCAGGGTCAAGAAGAGGATGAGAGAAGATTAGATAGCGTGGAGATCCGGGCTTTGAAGCAACATAGGATTCAGCACTGATATGTAGTTGAACCTAGTTAAATTCTTGTAGATAACGCAAGATTTGTATGTTCATGTTTAATATGTAATTTGAGTAAATTACATTACGTTTCCGCTTTGTATTTAAAAAAAAATTTAGACCCTGTTTTATAATTGATTAATTAGTCCCAAACATGATTAAGAACTTGATTAGCGTCCGGGTCCCCACACCAGTTCTGTCTCCGGCTGGTTTCTGCATTTCATGCATCCTATCAAGAGAAGCAGAGGTCTTGTTCCACTTGTTGATGGTACTCAATAACCGTTTGTTTTCTTTTAATGTAGCATGGAACACTCTTCGTAAATCATCATTCTCAGCTGCTATCAGACTTAGCTTAACTTTCAAACTTTCAACCTCTTTGTGCTACGAACAGCTAGAGAGAGTTAATTTGTTTTTTAAGTCTTTCTTTTCTGCATCAGCTTCATTGAATTTCATAGATAGTCCTTTGAACTCATTTACCATATAGTGAAGTGCTGTAACAAGATCTTCTCGTGTAAATTCTTCAGAGTTAAAATCAAATACCATTTCATCAGTGGTTTCTTGATCTTCCTTGGCCATAAGACACTCGACTTTTTCGTCTTCACTTTCACTCGAAGATTCTTCAGAAGAAGACTTTTCTGACTCTGTTTCAGCCCATTTGCCTTTGTCTTCTTCTGCAACTAGAACTCTCTGATTCTTTTTCTTGATGAATCTCTTGTCGTTTTTGAACCGTCTTCTATTCTCCTGTTTCTTTTCATCCTTCTTTGGCTCATTGTATTCTGCAATAAAATGTCCCTTCTTTCCACAGTTAAAACAACCTTGACCATCCTCAGTATGGTTCTTTTTAAAATAAGGTTTATTTATTTGAGATTGATTTTTGCGCATAAATTTGTCAAATCTTTTAACAAACAGAGACATGGCTTCATTGCTTAGTTGCTCAGCCGATTTCTTACTTGTGGACTCTTCGACCGGAAGAGTCACTGTAGCCGCTGCCAAGGCCTTTGTTTGTTGGGTTGTGGACGGCTCTTCTTCGGTTCGTATCCCAAGCTCAAATTCATATGCTTTAAGATCAGCAAATAGATCATGGAGTTCCAGTTTGTTCAGATCTTTTGATTCTCGCATGGCTATAGTTTTCACATCCCATTCTCTGGGAAGAGCTCTCATGACCTTCAAGGTAATTTCTCTGTTGGAGTACTCTTTTCCAAGTGAGGTGAGCTCGATGACAATGCTGCTAAATCGCTCATCAAATTCTGCAAGAGTTTCTCCTGGCTTCATCTTTGCATTGTCGAATTTTTGAATAGCCACTGTCAGTTTGTTTTCTTTGGTCTGATCATTTCCTTCGCACAGTTGAGTGAGTTTTTCCCATATTTCTTTTGCAGTGGTGCAAGTCTTGATTTTGGCAAACATGTTCTTATCCAGAGTCTTATAGAGAATATCTTTTGCAACGTTGTCTAAGTTTGCTTTCTTTTTATCCTCAGCTGTCCATTCAGATCTGTTCTTCTCTACCATTTGAGGAGCACCTTCAGTTGTACCAACAGCTGTGTTTGCTTTCATGATCTTCATTGGTCCATTAGTGATTACAAACCACATATCGTCATCATGTGCTGCTAGATGTGCCTGCATGCGAATTTTCCAATCATCATAGTCTTCTTTGGAGAACATAGGGATTTTATTGAAAGATGCCATATGATTCAAAAGATATCAGTGTTTGAAAAAGGATCCTGCTCTGATACCAATTGTAGGGATCGGGAAAGAGTTAAGAGGGGGGTCAAATTTTCTTATTTAAAAATATATTTTCAACCGTTTTCAGGCGGTTCGAAAAATTCTTTCTCAAACGGTCGAAAGAGGTGAACTACTGAAGTGTGCGGAAAACAGTTCAAATTTTTCGACAGATATTTCTAGAGGTATGATGAACTAAACAACAAGAATATGAATAACACATGACAGTTTGCACGAAGTAAGAGACACATAATCTTTATGGATGTTCGGAGATTGAATACTCCTACGTCACCCCTTCTTCCTTTGTTAGGAAGGATTCCATTAAAAGACTTTGACTTTACAAATTGTTTGTAACAGCCCTTTCCAACCAGGACTTATTTCACTGCCTGTTTTGGAACTCCTAGTGATCACTTTACTTCTGGAATTTGAGAACCCTTAGTTCACCAGACTTCCAAACTGTTAGACATGAATTGTATTGTGGCGATGATAACTAAAATCAGTAGACCAGCAGACCAGATCAAACGTCTAATTTATCATTAGCTGCTGTTCTAGTAAAACTAAATCAGATAGAAGAGATAGTTATACAAAACCAGTAGAAGACGTTGCCTAACGTTACTTCTTTAATGTTACCGTTAAGGGTTCCAGGTACTAGTATTAATTGCGGCATTAATTGCTATACTGAATCATTTAATGCACCTTACCCATTTTGGTATAAAACAGAACTGATTGTTCTACAGTCTTGTTGCAGGAACTTCTTTTGGCAATATAGCTGACTCTATCAGACTATCTGAAGACTATTCTGATTTATGGATGTTGAACTCAGTTGCTCTTATATAAGGGTAACAAACCTTACTCAAAAGCAGGGTTACAAAAACAGATTTTCAAGGATCAAAGCTTTTACATCGAAATCACTCTTAAAGTTCAACAAAAAGAAAAGTAGCACACGCTTCATAGCAATTATCTGATCATTTGAAGATCATCTTGTGCTACTGATCATCACACTCTTCACTATCACTACACTATCTATACTTCATCAAGAAGAGTTTGTAATCTGAAAAGAGTCTTTTCAGAATCTTGTGTTATGCACATTTGTGAGTTGAGAAACTAAGAGTTTCAGTAGGCTGAAGTGTAAGTCCTTCTGAAGTGGGTGTGTACAAGAGTTGTACTGTAATATCGAAAGTCTTTTATTTATACCTTCTAGAAACAGAAGAAGGGGAGACGTAGAAGAGTTTATCTTCGAACTTCCATAAACAACTGCTGCCTACTGTTTTACTGTTTTTCTACTACTTCATCAGATTGTTTCCGCACATTTTCATTGTAATCAGGTGAAAGTACACGCACAAGATCAACTACTATTCTTAACAGGATTCTAGTACTTCATTAGAACGAAAAACGAGTAGAGTTTATTCACCCCCCCTCTAAACTCAACTTCGATCCTCAACAATTGGTATCAGAGCAGGTTATTCTTGTTTGTGAAAAACTACAACAAATGGCACATTTCAGCAAGATCCCTATGTTCTCTAAGGAAGATTTTGATGACTGGAAGATAAGAATACAAGCACATCTTGCAGCACAAGACGATGACATGTGGTATGTCATCACAGATGGTCCACTGAGAATCTTAAAGCCTAATATAGCTATTGTTGTCACTGACGGAGCACCACAGATGGTCGAAAAATCAAGAAGTGAATGAACCAGTGAAGATAAGAAAAAGGCCAATCTTGATAATGTGGCGAAAGATATATTGTATAAAACTCTAGACAAGAACACCTTCAGCAAGATAAAGATGTGTTCTACTGCAAAGAATATTTGGGAAAAGCTCATCCAGATATGCGAAGGGAATGAGCAAACAAAAGAAAACAAACTGTCTGTAGCCATGCAGAAGTTTGAAAATCTAAAAATGAGAGCTGGTGAAACTCTAAATGAGTTCGATGAAAGATTCAGTAGTCTGGTCAATGAGCTAGCTGCTCTGGGTAAAGAGCATAGCAACAGGGAAATAGCCCTCAAGGTGATGAGAGCATTACCTAGAGAATGAGATGTTAAAACAATGGCTATGAGAGTATCCAAAGACTTGAACAAATTGGAGCTACACGATTTATTTGCAGATCTGAAAGCCTACGAGTTCGAATTGGAAGTGAGAAGTGGAGAAGAGCCTTCAAGCCTACCAACCAAGGCTCTTGCTGCTACTGCTACTACTTTTACTGCTACTGCCTCTACCTCTTCTACTGCTGCTGCAGTTGTACCTCAGGCATTACCGACTGTGATCACTGACAATACTCTGGAGAAGACTGCTGAACAAATCAGTAGTGATGCTATGTCTCTGTTTGTAAAGAAATTCTCCAGGTTCATGAAGAAGAACCATCGAACTTATCAGGGTCCCAATCGCAACTTCAAGAAAGACTCACCATCTGGTGATATGGGATGCTTTAACTGTGGAAAGATAGGTCATTTCATTGCAGATTGTCCTAAACCAAAGAAGGATGACCAAAAGAGAAAGGATCACAAAAGGAATGACAAAAAGTCTAGAAGAGATCGAAAAGCGATGATTGCAGAAGAAAGCAAATCCAAGTGGGCGGACTCTAGCTCTGAGTCATCTGACTCAGAAAGCCATTCCAGTGACAGTGATTCAGAAGAAGTAAAATGTCTCATGGCAGACACTGACTCAACCTCGACATCTGGAGAGGTATTTGATTTTGACTCCGACGAATTTACACGAACTGATCTGATTAATGCTTTACATGACATGGTAGAAGAGTATTCTAGACTTTCTCAATCATTCGAGGAAGTTAAGATCGAAAATCAGGACTTAAAGAATCAGAACAGTAAGTTAACTTGCGTGCAAGTAGACAGCTGTAATGATTTACAAGTTGAGATGAGTAAATTGATAACTGAGAATGAAAGAGCCAAAGCAGATTACCAGAAGGTGCTTTCTGAGAACCAGAAGTTGTCGCTACTGGTAAATGCTTGGAATAAGTCTTCTGTTTCATTGGAAAAGATGCAAGAATTACAAAAACAGTCTGGAGACAGGAGTGGTCTCGGATTTTGTAATGATGAAGGATCTTCTGAAACGAATACCAAGCCAAAACTGGATATGTGCAAAGGGAAATATATTCATTTCGTGAAATCCAGCATGGTACAGGAACCAGTAGTACCTACTGCTTCAGTTGAAAGGAATGTAAATCTAACGAACAGAAGAACGCACTATGGTCTGGGTTACGTTAAACCTAAGGAAAAAGTTGACCAGAGTTACAGATTCAGAAGAGAATTCAACTCTGGAAGACAACATCCTATGAAGGTTAAAAACTACCAGTACTACAACTCTAAGCCTGTTCAGAAGAGATACAGACTGGAAAACAGAAACAGAAGGGAAGAACACCATTTTGATATGCATAACGTTAGAAATAACAGATCTTCTGTTGCACACACATCTTTGGATATCCGAAGTACAAAGTCCCCAAGAGTTGTACAAATGTGGGTTCCCAAAGGACTGATAAGGCTTGGACCCAAATAGATTTGGGTACCAGTTACTAAAATTTGTGTTTGCAGGAACAGAAGAAGGAAGCAGAAATCAGTAACTCTACATGGTATTTGGATAGTGGATGTTCCAGACACATGACTGGACAGAAAAACCTACTCTCTGAGATAGTGAGTTGTACTGGACCAAAGATAACTTTTGGAGACAACTCAAAAGGTAGAACCATGGGTAAGGGTAAGATTATCCATGGTAACATCACTATAAATGACGTGTTACTAGTTGACAACCTCTGTTACAATCTTATCAGCATTAGTCAACTGTGTGATAATGGTTATTCTGTAGCTTTCCAGAAGCATTCATGCATAATTAGAGATTCTGCTGAAACTACTGTGTTAACCGGAAAGAGAGAAGGCAACACTTACAGAGTCTCTTGGAACTCAAATCATGTCAATACTCCTACATGCCTAGTTGCTTCTCTTAGCAATAAACATTGGCTATGGCACAATAAATTGAATCATCTGAATTTCAAGTCAATCAATTATCTCAAAAAGCAGAATATGGTTGATGGATTACCTGACATTAATTTTGTTAAAAATCATGTTTGTTCTGCTTGTCAGCTTGAGAAACAGATAAGATCTAGCTTCAAGACCAAAGATAGCAAATCAACTTCAAGATGTCTGGAACTACTGCATATGGATCTATTTGGCCCAATTCCCATCATGAGCTTAGGGGGAATGAAGTATACTCTTGTTGTTATTGATGATTTTTCTAGATTTACTTGGGTAATCTTTCTCGCAGGAAAAGATCAGACCAGTAGTCTCTTGATCAAGCTTCTGAAAAGGATTCAAAATGAAAAATCTACCACCATCATTAAAATCAGAAGTGATCGGGGCACTGAATTCACTAACAAGTATCTTGAGCTATATTTGAATGAACAGGGAATTCATCATGAATATTCAGCTGCCAGAACTCCTCAACAAAACGGAGTAGCTGAGAGGAGAAATAGAACTCTAAAAGAAGCAGCTACAACAATGCTAGCAGATGCAGACATCTCTCAGCGCTTCTGGGCTGAAGCTATCAATACTGCTTGTTACACGCAAAACAGATCGATGGTCAACAAAAGACACAACCAGACTCCGTATGAAATATGGAAAGGGAAGAAGCCTAACGTATCTTACTTTCATGTATTTGGTTGCAAATGTTTTGTATTAAATAATGGCAAAAATCATTTGACTGCATTTGATTCTAAATCAGATGCTGGGATATTCCTTGGTTACTCTGCTGTAAGCAGAGCGTTTAGAATCTTCAACAATAGAACTCTTAATGTTGAAGAATCGATTCATGTTGTCTTCGATGAAGACAGCAGTGCTGAAATCTCTAACATATCTGATTTAAGTAACAGGTTAGACATGATTCATCTGGAAATTGACAGCGAAGATGATGTAGAAGCTAATACCAAGGATCTTCAAAATCCAGAACCAGACATTCCATTAGTGGAACCAGAAGTACAGACTTTGGATCTACCAATACCAGCAGAAGATGTTCTAGAGCCTACTAATGATTTTGTGGAAAACAATCTTAATGTATCAAATCAGGAAGATTTAAATCCGTTTATCTGGAGAAAGTCCCATCCTCCATCATTGGTTATTGTTAATCCAGCAGCGCCTTTAAGAACCAGAAGGCAAATGTTTAATGAATATATGCATGCTGCTTTTATATCTCAGGATGAACCAAAGAAAATTGAAGAAGCTCTTCTGGATCCTAGTTGGATTGAAGCCATGCAAGAAGAGCTGAATCAATTCAAGCGTAATGATGTTTGGTTTCTAGTACCTAGACCATCTCACCAAGCTGTCATTGGAACTCGGTGGGTATTTAGAAACAAACTTAATGAAAAAGGCACAGTGGTCAGAAACAAAGCTAGATTGGTGGCTCAAGGCTTCAGACAAGAAGAAGGCATAGACTTTGATGAGACTTATGCACCAGTAGCAAGGCTCGAAGCAATCAGAATATTCTTAGCCTTTGCTGCTTTCAAAAATTTCAAAGTATATCAAATGGATGTGAAAAGTGCATTTCTCAATGGTCTTTTACAAGAAGAAGTTTACGTGGAACAACCTCCAGGTTTTATCGATCATTTCTCTCCTCATCATGTATTTAAATTACACAAAGCACTATATGGTCTAAAACAAGCACCTAGAGCTTGGTATGACACTCTATCACAGTTTCTTATTGATCATGATTTTACCATTGGAGCAGTAGATAAAACCTTGTTTACTTTAGTCAAGAATAAGCATACTCTTTTAGTACAGATCTATGTTGATGATATCATTTTTGGGTCAACTAACCCCAAATTATGTGCAAAGTTTGGAAAATTGATGCAGGATAAATTTGAGATGAGTATGATGGGAGAATTAACATTCTTCCTAGGATTGCAAATCAAGCAATCAGAAACTGGAATCTTTATAAATCAAGCCAAATATACCAAGGAGCTTCTGAAAAAATTTGGAATGGAAGCATGTTCTGCTGCTTCTACTCCAATGAGCTCATCTATTAAGCTTGATAAAGATGAAAGTGGTATTCCAGTAGAGGTAACTCAGTATCGAGGTCTTATTGGTTCATTATTATATTTAACTGCTAGTAGACCAGATATCATGTTTGATGTTTGCATTTGTGCTAGATTTCAATCTAACCCCAAACAATCTCATTATATTGCTGCTAAACGTATTTTGAAATACTTAAAAGGAACTCAAAATGTTGGTTTATGGTATCCCAATGACTCATCGTTAAATCTGATTGGATATTCAGATGCTGACTATGCAGGTTGCAAACTAGATCGAAAAAGCACAAGTGGTTTTTGTCAATTTCTTGGTGATAGGCTGATATCCTGGTTTAGCAAGAAACAGACTTCCATAGCCACATCTACTGCAGAAGCAGAATATCTGGCTGCTGGAAGCTGCTGCTCTCAGATACTGTGGATTCAACAACAGTTGAGAGATTATGGGATTCAAGCCTCCGAATCACCTATATTCTGTGACAATACCAGTGCAATTGCAATCACTCAAAATCCAGTACTTCATTCCAGAACGAAGCACATAGACATCAGACATCATTTTATCAGAGATCACGTGCAGAAGAAGAACATTCGTCTGTAATATGTCTCTACTGATCAACAAACAGCAGATATCTTCACGAAACCCTTACCAGAGAATAAGTTTTCTTACTTTCGTAACTCTCTTGGTTTAATAGATTTAACTTAATTACTTTCTGATTATCTTGGTTAACTTTTATTATTCGCTTATTCATCGTACTGAACTTGAAGAAAAGCAGTATAGTATAGTCAAGTGCTGAAAATGAAATTTTATTAGAAACCATTCCAGTACATTACATCATGCAAAAGTAAAAACAGTAGATCTTAAATGCTATTTATCCAGTAGTGTTATCTTTAGCTTTTGACTTCAGAAGTTCTCTGTAATTTGCTTAATAAGCACTTCAACACGAACAAGACTTTCTAAGCAAAGAAAGGCCTAGAAAGAATCTAACAAGCTTGGGACTTGTTAGAACTAATCTATTTTTTAGATGCCTTACAGGGCATCAGAGGGGATTTCATCATCATCAATCCACCAGCACTCTCTAATTGCATCAGCATGCTTCTGGAAGAAATGGATGCAACATATCCATACTAATGAAAGCATCAAATCCGTCTGGTGGTGGATACTGGAAATCCAGGAGTGTATTTCAAGGATCATTACGTGAAGAATGACATCTTCAAACTCCTCTCTGAACAGCTTTGCTTCGACTCCTGAATCAAACCCTAACTCTTTCTTTACTTGAGTTTTCATTTTACATTCATCTGTTTAGCTTCGTTCCAGATGTGCAGGTATTTATAGAGGGAACAAAGACTATTGTGAATCGCAAGATTGCGACTGTTCAGTTTCAACGGCTCAGATTGAAAGATGGTCAAGCGTCACTTATCGCAATTATGATCACTTATTAATTGCAGTTACCGAGGGGGAACAGTCTTTCAGTCAGATTGAAAGTTTGACGTCTTTTCAGAAAACAGATAGGATGTTTGTCTTTTCGATAAAACTTCGAGTCTGCTGTTTTTTTTTTTTGTCAAAGTGCTGAAATATTCTCAGCACCCTGAAACTTCCAGCAGACGTTATCATAAAATGACAAATCCCCTTCTGATTTTCAGTAACCAACTGGACAGCCCGCTCATTTTCAAAATTTTCAAATTATTTGAATATCTGACAGTTTCTGCAAATTTTTCGAACACTCAACCAAGAACATACTGACACGTGTCTTTATGTTTATTTGACAGCTGTATATATTCTTTTAGATTTAACCTTTTTACCTTTACTGTTTCATATCTATCGCTATTCAGCTACTGCTTTCTCTACTTTCACTACCTACTGCAAATTTGTCTGATCTCATCTGCATACAGGAATGGCTAACGCTTACACTCTTAACGCGTACCAAGTTAATTTTGCTTCGGTTCTCAACATCAAGGATGAGAATCTCTTGAAAATGTTTCAGGATCTTGAGCAATCGGGACTCCGCAAATTCCTGGAAGCACCAGAAGTCATCTACAAAAATGCTTTACTGGAATTTTATGCTAAAGCCACAGTGCATGAAGGCAGGATTGTTTATACTCAAGGAGATGCTTCTATCTCCATTGATGTCGCTCATCTAGGAGCAATCTTCCTCCTTCCACTTGCAGGTGTTTCTGAACTCTCTGACATTTCTAAGCTGGATATGTCTATTGCGCTTAGTTCTTTCTCAGCCTCTGGAGAAGAACTGTCTCCTTCCTGTCACAAGAAATTGCTAAAAATCGAGTATCAGATTCTGGCCGATATTGTGGCCAAAGCAATTTTGATCAAGGCTGGAACATTCGACAAGTTGACTAAGGAAAAAGTTCAAGTTATGACTGCCATGACCAAGGGGATTAAGGTGGATTGGAGTCATTTTATTTTCAAAATCATGAAGGACATGGTTGTCAGGCGAAGTTCTGGTTTCGCGGTTCAAATTAGCGTTTTGCTCAAGGATGCTGGCTTTGCATCCACCAGTGATCTAGATGCGACTCCCATCACCATGATTGATGCAGTGAATGTGTTGGCTTTAAGGCCTAAGCCAACAGTGGCAGAATTTGTGGCGATGAAGAAGGAAATTGGGGACACTGCTTCTGAGGCTCCAAAACCTCAGAAGAAAATATCAAAGAAACGATTGATCATTTCGTTGGATTCAGATGACACAGCACCAGAAGAGTCTGCTGCTGGTGTTCAAACAGCAGTGCCAACCCCAGCTAAGAAGAAATCTCGCACAATTCTTAAGATTAAGAAGACAGCAGCACTGTCTGAGATTGAGAAAGTACCTATTCGACAGGTCTTTCCAGAAGCGGTCCCTTCTGCTAGGACCACTGCTTCCTCAACTGCACTTGCTACTACGTCCGTTTCAGCACCTCTTTCTGCTCCAGTTTTTAAGCCAACATCTGGAATTGTTTTTCGGGAATCAGCTAGCGGGTCTTCTGCTTTCCGACCATTCGTGCCTGTGTCATCTTCTGACAAAGGCAAGGGAAAAATGGTGGAAGAACCACCTGTTATTAGTCACAAAACCACTGTGGCTACTGGCGTTGATCTTCATCTCGCAGAGATTGAGACCTCTGCTCATGATAACATGAATTTTTTTGATGAATGGCATCATGTGAGACTATTCCATTCCTTGAGTTACTTCAAGACAAAAGGAAATTTTGCCAAAATGATGAATGCGGAAAGGAAGGTTTTTCAGCTGGCCAAAACAGAAAATATCATCGAGGCCTTGCGAAGAAGGGATTTTGTCTTCGCTCAGCTGAAATGTCAGAAGTTAGAATTAGTTCTGCAAATTCTTCAATCCAATTTTGATCCTGCTGTTCCTACCGCTGTTCAGGATCAAAATGTTATTATGATTCTCTCTGACAAATTGAAGCAGATGAATGAGCAACTTCTTGCTCAAGAACAAGGCTTTGGAGAGCCCACTGTTTATCATGTCGGTCTTTTTCCAGTATTTCAACAGTCAGTTGAGGAAAGGACTACAGCCTCACCAAAGGCTTCTGCTCTCAGTACTCCTGCATCTCCGACTCGACACATCCCGACATCATCACTGCTGTCCGTGCATGAATTGGCTTCGGTTGAAGAAGTCATTGAATCTATTATACCTTCAGTCTCAACCACTCAAGAAGCAGCACCGGCTACTTCGTTGCCACCTTCTGACTTTCCTACTCCAGGGCAACAATTGGCAGATTCAGATGCTCCTTCTTTGCTACCGAATTTAGAGGTATTCTCTGCTGCTCATCAAGTCGAGATGACAGCTCTTCTGAATCAGCAGCTTGCTCCTTCTACTGAAGGTCCCTCAGTCTCACAGGATGTTTCTGTACCACCGGAAGAAGTGTTGGCCTCTGTCTTGGCCGTTTCTACTGCAGAATTTACTCCTCTGGTTGTTGTTGCTACTCTTTTTTCTGCAACTCCAGCAGAAAGCACAGCAGACCCTGCTCCTACTACTGCTTTGTTGGATGCTGCTCCCATTTCTACTGCGTTGAATGTCTCTGAAATCAAACAACGCATGGTTGTACGCACTCCCTCCCCGGAATTCGATGCATTCAATCTCGAACATCAAATTCTATGTCTGCAAAACGATCTCAACAACATCTCTGAGTTAGTGAAGCGTATGTCTTGTGAAAACCTTGCGGAATTTACTGGTGCTAAATCCTTCCGAGAAACAATGGGTAAACACCTCTATCTCACTAAGGAGACCACAGACAAGATGTATGCTGAAACTTCCATTTTCAGACAAGCTATATCGAGATCTTACGCCACCCTCATCAGTGATCAAAATAATATTCTTACTCGACTCACTGAGCATGATGATCACTTTCGATCTCTATCTACTTCTGTGGAACTTTTGGATGCCAAGATTGATTCTCAAAATCAATCTATCGCTACACTGAATAATCGCATTTCTTCTCAGACCCCGTATCTGGAAATGCTAACCGATGACATTCACAATATCTCAGGCCGATTGAATGACCTCTTTGCTCATGTGGTTGCCGCTGATGCCAAAAAGGGGGAAGATAGGGCATAGGGCAGATAGAGGAGATCAAGGAGGAAATCAAGAAGAAGATGTCTGAAGAAATTATTTTCAGGGATATTGGAATCAATTGATACTTTTAAATCCTTATTGACAATTATCATTCAGTTGATATGATTATCTGTTTTATTTAACAACTTTCTACTGATTAGGTTTTAGCATCACCACAAAGGGGGAAATTGTTAGACATGAATTGTATTGTGGCGATGATAACTAAAACCAGTAGACCAGCAGACCAGATCAAACGTCTAATTTATCATTAGCTGCTGTTCTAGTAAAACTAAATCAGATAGAAGAGATAGTTATACAAAACCAGTAGAAGACGTTGCCTAACGTTACTTCTTTAATGTTACCGTTAAGGGTTCCAAGTACTAGTATTAATTGCTGCATTAATTGCTATACTGAATCATTTAATGCACCTTACCCATTTTGGTATAAAACAGAACTGATTGTTCTACAGTCTTGTTGCAGGAACTTCTTTTGGCAATATAGCTGACTCTATCAGACTATCTGAAGACTATTCTGATTTATGGACGTTGAACTCAGCTGCTCTTATATAAGGGTAACAAACCTTACTCAAAATCAGGGTTATGAAAACAGATTTTCAAGGATCAAAGCTTTTACATCGAAATCACTCTTAAAGTTCAACAAAAAGAAAAGTAGCACACGCTTCATAGCAATTATCTGATCATTTGAAGATCATCTTGTGCTACTGATCATCACACTCTTCACTATCACTACACTATCTATAATTCATCAAGAAGAGTTTGTAATCTGAAAAGAGTCTTTTCAGAACCTTGTGTTACGCACATTTGTGAGTTGAGAAACTAAGAGTTTCAGTAGGCTGAAGTGTAAGTCCTTCTAAAGTGGGTGTGTACAAGAGTTGTACTGTAATATCCAAAGTCTTTTAGTTATACCTTCTGGAAACAGAAGAAGGGGAGACGTAGAAGAGTTTATCTTCGAGCTTCCATAAACAACTGCTGCCTACTGTTTTACTGTTTTTCTACTACTTCATCAGATTGTTTCCGCACATTTTCATTATAATCAGGTGAAAGTACACGCACAAGATCAACTACTATTCTTAACAGGATTCTAGTACTTCATTAGAACGAAAAACGAGTAGAGTTTATTCACCCCCCCTCTAAACTCAACTTCGATCCTCAACACAAACTTTAATCAAATAACCACAGGTTATTGATAGAACAGTAGATTGTTTTGGTAGCACGAAAAGATCCTTGAATGATCAAATTTGTGTCTGTGGAGCTGCGTGCAAATGAGCGATGATAGAAATGTAGACTGTGAAAGCGCTCTAAGATCTTTGTGAAGGCAAGCTGAGAAACTTTTTCAATAGATGTATGAGTTGTGTGGCTTGCTTGTGTTTAACTTGCATTCCTCCCAGATGATATAGCCGAATGATTTAAAGGTCAGAAAGTACAGTTAACGTAAACCTGAGCTTCTGAATCAGATAAGTCACTTTCTCATTTATGAGCAATAAATATTGTTCGCATTTAATCTTCCTTTTGCTTATCATAAATTTGAAGCTCTTTTCTTGAGGTTTACTCCTTTAGGCGACTGTGCATATAGCATCAAGTCATGAAAACTGTCTCTGAACGTCATTTCTGGGAAGGAGAGATAAATGCATATCTTCCTTGAAATTGATGTGAGATCGTTGACTTCGAGAATTTGAATGCATTCAACCGGTCAGAGAATGTCGTTTAGCCATAAGTGAGTCTCTTAAATGAACCGGTTCACTCTCGCTGTAATCTAAAGAATAAGCGGTTAAATATCAGCGGTTGAGAATTTTCAGCCGCGGTTGATTACAACTTTGTCATACACCAAAATTTCATTTCTTAACAAGTATTTTAATACTCATTCTGGGTATCTCATTTACAAAATCAAGTATTTTAAAATTGAAATTAAGTATTTCGCAAGTAAAATTAAATATTTTAAAAAATTCAATGCTTAGTTACGAATTTATTTTTTTAACAATAAAAAAATAATTAAATGAAATGAATATGTCATCCAAATGCATCTTTGATGAAAATGCGAGCACTTGGTAACTTACGTTGCATATTCGAATATCCAGTATGTTAATACCCATTCTGAGTATCTCATTTACCAAATCAAGTATTTTAAAATTGAAAGTAGGTATTTCGCAACTAAAACTAAGTATTTGAAAAAGTTTAATGATTAGTTACGAATTTGTTTTTTTTTAACAATTAAAAAATAATAAACGAAATGAACATGCCATCCAAATGCATCTCGGATGAAAATGTGAGCATTTGGTGAACTTACGTTACATATTCTAATATCCAGTATTTTTATACTCATTCTGAGTATTCATTTACCAAATCAAGTATTTTAAAATTGAAATTAGGTATTTCGCAAGTAAAACTAAATACTTTAAAAAATTCAATGCTTAGTTGCGAATTTTTTTTCTTTTAAAAAATTAAAAAATATTTAAATGAAATGTACATGCCATCTAAATACATCTTGGATAGAAATATGAGCACTTGGTGAACTTACATTGTCTACTAGAATATCCAGTATTTTATTAACTTTTATGATTATCTCAATTATCAAATCAAGCATTTAAAATTGAAATTAGGTATTTCGCAAATAAAAGTAAGTACTTCAAAATGTTCAATTCTCAGCTGCAAATTTTTTTTTAAAAAAAATAAAAAAATAATTAAATGAAATGAACATGTCATCGAAATGTATCTTGGATGGAATGCGAGCATTTGGTAAACTTATGTTGTATATTCGAATATCCAGTATTTTAATACCCATTCTGAGTATCTCATTTACCAAATCAAGTATTTTAAAATTAAAATTAGGTATTTCGAAAATAAAACTAAGTATTAGAAAAAGTTCAATGCTTAGTTGCGAATTTGTTTTTTTAACAATAAAAAAAATAATTAAATGAAATGAACATGTCATCCAAATGGATCTTGGATGGAAATGGGATCATTTGGTGAACTTGTGTTGCATATTCGAATATTCAGTATTTTAATACACATTCTGAGTATTTAATTTACTAAATCAAGTATTTTAAAACTAAAATTAAGTATTTCGCAATTAAAACTAAGTATTTCAAAAAGTTCAATTAGTTGATAATTTGTTTTTTTTAATAAAAAATATTTAAATTTAATTTATATGTCATCCAAACACATTGGGAATGATGATTGGAAAGAGAAGATGACCAACAAAAATAGGTATTTATTTAATTTTTTATTAATTAAACGGGTAAAAAGGTAAATATGCATGAAACATGTAGTAAAAACTAAGTTGGTCTTTTGTCAAGTACTAACATACAAAAATAAACTTATGGGTACTGAATCTTAAATAAATGATAGAAAGATGTATTTTTCTACAAATTGCCCATAAAAAACATAAATAATTGGAAGGAAAAAACTCTAGCATTGACATTAAGTTAAGAATACAAAAGAAACACACCATTAAATATTGGGATTAATATATTCTTCTTATAGATGATCAAATAATGTGTTTATTAATTTACAGCGAACATATATATTTTCACTTTTTTTATAAAGAGCTAAAATATTTTGAAATCTTTTATTTTCTTCATCGGCCACCATTTAAAAGTCTGGAGCCCGTGCTTTCATTACATAATGAATTTGTGCACTGAGATCGCATTCATCTTCAATAATCATGTCGTGCATGATAATGCAAGCTGTCATTATGTAATGTAAATTATTTTTACACATGTTTGCACAAATTAATTTGCGAGCGGCAGTGGCACGATGCAAGCCAAAATGTAAATGAAACTTGCTGAAAATCTAACTTATACATCGAGAGATTGTAAGGTCTTGTTTGATCGTCTATTATAATCCCATTGGTTAAGCGACAAAAGAAGGAAACTAAGTTAGAAATTTGTTGTGTTTGATGGGAGTTCAAGACAGTCTCGTTTTGCCTTGTTCCCTGGCTTCTCAACCTTGGTTCCATGTGCTCTTAATCGCTTCACCCCACTATTTGATCGTGGATGACAGCTCAACTGGTACCAACACTTAGGAATCTAGGTACTTATCCTGGAGGTCCTAGGTTCAAGTGTTGGGGAAGGCGAAAGAGTCCTCGGCCCATACCCACGCACCACTGCTGGTCATGGGTCGTTAGGATGGTCCAGGCCCATGCCCATGCACCGCCATTCACAGAATATCCCACTCCTGGAAAGTGGTTTCTTTCGCCTTCCCCAACACTTGAACCTAGGACCTCCAGGATAAGTACCTAGATTCCTAAGTGTTGGTACCAGTTGAGTTAGACCATCCTAACGACCCATGACCAGTAGTGGTGCGTGGGTATGGGCCGAGGCCTTTGTTGGTTCAGCCTAATGGCCCATGATCGTTACAAACTTGTAACGCCCCAGATTTGACGACTGTCCTCACTGTACCAAGACGAGTCTTTCCAGCGTGCTTATGTCCTCACTCACACGCACCCTAGGAAACTTCCCAGGAGGTCACCCATCCCAAAATTGCCCCAAGTCAAGCCCGCTTAACTTTGGAGTTCTTATGTGATGAGCTACCGAAAAGAAGATGCGCCTTCGTGATATGAGTAGAACCAATCAAATCTTTTAAGTCTTCTTCAACTGTACAGTCCATTACATTGAACAGTCTCGGAATCCCTCTCCTTCCGGTGTAAGAACGGTTCATTCATGTTCCCTCCACCTAGAAGCCTGCCAGGAGCCGCTCATTGTCCGTGCCACCTCGTGGCACCGGCGATCACCCCCCGCCCTCTTCGGCCCCGAGCCTCACATTGGATGACATGGACAAGTGTTGGGATATCAGGGAAATAAACGAGGTAACATCGCAGCGGAACATCATAAGTGATATCAAAAATGAATAAGATGGACACCAATATTTATAGTGGTTCACCCCAAGATTGAGCTACGTCCACTCTGAACCTCTCAAGGAGATCACTTCTTTATTAATAACAAAGAAGACAAGAGAATTGAGAATACAAAGTATTTACTCAGAACACTCTGATTTTAACACTCACTTTCTCTCCACTAATCCTATTCCTTCCAAGAATAAACACTCCTTAAGAAATCTCACACTAAATCCTTTGTCTCACTTCTACACTTATGATTGTAGATGAGAAGATTTTGTGTTTTGGTGTGATTTTGAAATGAAGAATGGATGGGTATTTATAGGTGAAGTTTAGGGAAAAAACAAAAAATAAAACCTCATTGCTTACCTAATCAAACCAACCATTTTTGACTAATCTCAAACCATGTGTTAATTGTGTTGTTGAATTCTAAAATGGTGTGCTTTGAATTCAATTATGGCTTGCTTGATTACTTAGCAATTCTCCCCCTCAAGCCCATTTTGTGAATTCGATCAAACCTGCAATAGTTCTACAGTATTCCAACTTCCATTTCGGCAATGTCTTGGTCATCATATCAGATCCATTTTCATCCGTGTGAATCTTCTCAAGCTTCAACAACTTCTTCTCCAATACATCTCGTATCCAATGATAGCGTAAATCAATATGCTTTGATCTTGAATGCATTGAAGGATTCTTTCCAAGATGGATTGCACTCTGACTGTCACAGAACAACTTGTATTGATCTTGCACAAACTTAATTCCTCCAAAAACCCTTTCATCCATAACATTTCTTTGCATGCCTCAGTTGCTACAATGAACTCCGCTTCAGTGGTTGATAATGCTACACACTTTTGCAACTTTGACTGCCATGACACAGCTCCCCCTGCAAATGTAATCAGGTATCCTGATGTGGATTTTCGGGAGTCAACATCTCCTGCCATATCTGCATCTGTGTAGCCTACAAGCTCAATTCTAGATCCTCCAAAACTCAATCTATGTTTAGAGGTTCCCCGTAGATATCTGAATATCCATTTTACTACAGTCCAATGTTCCTTTCCTGGTTTTCAAAGGAATCTGCTCACTACTCCTACAGAATGAGTTAAATCTGGCCGAGTACATACAATGGCATACATCAGACTTCCAACAGCTGAAGCATATGGAACACTTTTCATTTTTTCTTCCTCATCCTCTGTAATAGGACTCTGCTTTGAGTTCAACTTGAAGTGGTTGGCAAGAGGACATCCAACTGCTTTGGCCTGGTCCATGTTGAACCTCTGAAGTACCTTCTCAATATTGTTCTCCTGCGACAACTAGGTCTTCTTGGCATACCTGTCTCGATGGATTTCCATGCCAATAATTCTTTTTGCTGGCCCCAAGTCTTTCATAGAAAAAATCTTGCTTAGTTGCTTCTTTAGGCCTTTGATTTCAGAAGCATTTTTGCCAACAATCAACATATCATCTACATAGAGTAGAAGCACCATCAAATCATCATCAGAGGTATCTTTGACAAACACACAATGGTCTGCAGTGGTTTTCTTGAATCCCTGTTGAATTATCACCGATTCAAACTTCTTGTACCACTGTCTTGGTGCTTGATTGAGACCGTACAAACTCTTCTTTAATCTGCACATGAGGTCCTCTTTCCCCTTCTCTTCAAACCCCTCTGGTTGCTCCATGTAGATTTCTTCCTCCAAATCCCCATGAAGGAATGTGGTCTTGACATCCATTTGTTCCACCTCCAGATCAAGCTCAGCTGCTAACCCTAACACAATCCGGATGGATGTCATCTTCACCACAGGTGAAAATATTTCGTCAAAGTCGACCCCGTGTTTCTGTCCGAAACCTTTGACGACAATCCTAGCTTTGAATCTTGGTTGACTACTGTGTTCTTCGTGCTTCAATCTGAACACCCACTTATTCTTCAAAGCTTTCTTGCCTTTCGGCAACTTCACCAGCTCAAACGTCTCATTATCATGCAATGATTGCATTTCTTCTTGCATAGCCTCCATCCACTTATCCGTGTGTTCACCGGTAATAGCTTCTTCGAAGCTCTCTGGTTCTCCCCCGTCAGTTAGCATGATATATTCATTTGAGGAATATCTGGTTGAGGGTCGCACTTCTCTTCCAGAACGTGTGGTTATTGTACCACGAGAACTTTCTGCTGGTGGTTCACTGTGATCACGGATCTCTTCATCATCCTCATGATCGTTCTGCAATTCTTCATTT
This sequence comes from Primulina eburnea, assembly GCF_022965805.1. NCBI lineage: Eukaryota > Viridiplantae > Streptophyta > Magnoliopsida > Lamiales > Gesneriaceae > Primulina > Primulina eburnea. The sequence continues at coordinate 24,171,512 of NC_133113.1, forward strand.
TCAACCGGTTGTGGATTTACCGTTGAAGGCCACCATTCCAGATCTTGTTCAGATCCAGAATTCTCCTTTTCTGCAGTCTCCAAAAATTCATTCTCCTGAAATATGGCATCAAGACTTCTTATAGGCTTTTTGAGATCTGTATTATAAAACTTGTAACCAAGTTGATCCTCGCCATAGCCTATGAATATGCACTTTCTTGTTTGAGATCCAACTTCTGTCTTTCATCCTTTTGTATATGAACATAAGAAACACAGCCAAATACCCGCAAATTATTATAGGAAACTTCTTTGCCTTGCCACACGTGCTCCGGGACATCATAATTGAGAGGAACACAAGGTGAGCGATTCAATATATATGCAGCAGCAACCACAGCCTCTCCCCAAAATTCCTTAGTCAACTTTGCATGTGAGAGCATACTTCTGACTCTTTCTGCCAATTTTCTATTCATCCTCTCAGCTAATCCATTGAGTTGTGGTGTCTTTGGTGGTGTTGTTTGATGTCTGATTCTGTTCTTTTTGCATATCTCATCAAAGGTTCCAATGTATTCTCCTCCATTATCTGTTCAAATACATTTGAGTTTAATTCATGTTTGTCGTTCAACCAAGTTTAGAAAATTGTTGAATGTTTCCGCAACTTGGTCCTTGGTTTTGAGTGTCCACATCCAAATTTTCCGAGAATGATCATCAATAAAAGTTACCCAGTACCTCGCTCCTCCGAGCGACAATGGCATCGGACCACATAGATCTGAGTGCACCAGATCTAAACTTTTATCTGCTCTGCTAGGAGGTGAACTTTTGAATGATATTCTGTTTTTTTTCCGGCTAAGCAGTTTGTGCATTGTTTCATATGAACCTGCTTTATACCGGGCAGAACTTGCTTGCTCACAAGGCGTGTAAGATTCTTTTCACTTATGTGACCAAGACGTCGGTGCCGCAACTCTGTTGAGTTTTCTTCTCCTGCGTAGTTCACTCCTTCAGAATGATTTTCCTGAACTACATATAGCTTTGACATCTTTAATCCCTTTGCCACCACAAGTGATCCTCTTGAAATCTTACATACCCCATTTCGGAAGGTTGTATAGAAACCTTCTTCATCGAGTCTTTCGACTGATATCAGACTCAGGCGCATATCTGGCACATGCCTGGCGTCTTTCAGGATCAGTGTAGAGCCATCCACGGTAGTCAAGCTCACATCTCCTTTTCCCACGACTCTGGATAAGTCGTTATTCCCCATCCTCACCACACCAAAGTCCCCTTGTGTGTAGGATGTAAAGCATTCTCTTCGAGATGTGACGTGGACTATTGCTCCACTATCGATCACCCAACTAGTTACTTGAGTATCCAAATTTACGGACTCCTGCTCTAGCTCGTGAACAACATTGAATTCGTCAATGACGTTTGTTTGCTCATCATCGGTTTCATGTTTGTCTTTCGGTTTTCGGCAGTATTTTTTAATATGTCTGTTTTCTCCACAGCGATAACACTTTACGTTGGCATATCTGCCCGAGGACTTGCTTCTTCTTGGCTTCTGATTTGTGTTTTTCTTGATCTTGCTTCTACCCCTTGACTCAGTAGCCAAAACATCTGACTGTGAGGGAGAGGAACCTTGAGATCTCCGCCTCATCTCTTCATTCAAGATGCCATTCTTGATGAAGTCCATACTCACGACTCCTCCTGGTGCTGTGTTCGTGAGTGATACTTTCAGAGTCTCCCAAGACACTGGCAATGAAGCTAGCACAATCAGAGCTATCACCTCGTCATCAAGTTTTATGCTCATACTTGATAATTGCTCCACGAATCCTTGAATCTCGTTCAGATGATCTGCAACCAAAGTTCCTGCTTTGTATCGAACCTGGACAAGCTTGCTCAAATAGAACAATTTGTTGTTGCCACTTTTGGAGGCATATAGTGTCTCCAACTTCGTCCAAAGTGTACGAGCATGTGTCTCGTTACAAATATGATTGTACACGTTTTCATCGACAAATTGTCGGATGTACCCACAGACTTGCTCGGGCTCGAAGTTCCATTCGGCATCTGATTTATTATCTGGTTTAGACTTGCTGAACACCGGTAGGTGCATCTTGGTGACGAATAGAAGATCTTTCATCTTACTTTTCCAAAGTTGATAATTAGAGCCATTAAGGCTAATCATCTTGCTTGTGCGTACCTCCATCTTTTGTGACTGCTACCAACGAATTAATTGTCAAAGCCTGAACACAAAAGAACCACTTCCCAATACTGTCTAGAAAGCCTTTTCTGATGTGGAAGTTCAGACTAAGCTGCAACCACAGAGCATACGAGGACTTCCTATAGTATTTGAGAATCTAGCTCTGATACCAGTTGTTGGGATACCAGGGAAATAAACGAGGTAACATCGCAGTGGAACATCATAAGTGATATCAACAATGAATAAGATGGACACCAATATTTATTGTGGTTCACCCCAAGATTGGGCTACGTCCACTCTAAACCTCTCAAGGAGATCACTTCTTTATTAATAACAAAGAAGACAAGAAAATTGAGAATACAAAGTATTTCACTCAGAACACTCTGATTTTAACACTCACTTTCTCTCCACTAATCATATTCCTTCCAAGAATAAACACTCCTTAAGAAATCTCACACTAAATCCTTTGTCTCACTTCTACACTTATGATTGTAGATGAGAGGATTTTGTGTTTTGGTGTGATTTTGAAATGAAGAATGGATGGTTATTTATAGGTGAAGTTTAGGGAAAAAACAAAAAATAAAACCTCATTGCTTACCTAATCAAACCAACCATTTTTGACTAATCTCAAACCATGTGTTAATTGTGTTGTTGAATTCTAAAATGGTGTGCTTTGAATTCAAATATGGCTTGCTTTGAATTCAAATATGGCTTGCTTGATTACTTAGCAATTATCATGTGCATTCCAGTTTCCAGGGTCAACTTTGAATCTTCTTTGTCTTTATGTAACTAAAAGGGTAGGCCCAAGTTCTTAGGCCCATTAAAATTGATATTTGACCCATCAGTTACTGAGATGACCCATTATTTTGAGGCCCAATAAGTTTCCTCGCTGGCTAATAATCCTGAAATTATATTTTCTTTTCTTTTCTTTTGTACCTCCTCTATGGTTTTTGATATTTGGTTCCTTCGATTTCCCAATTCCCTGTATTCCTGGAACTTAAGACAAACTTGTCATTTATTCTCTCTGAAATCTGCACAGATCCAAGTAATTTCTCTCTGGGTCTATTATCTTCTCTCTCTATTCTTTATCTTTTTTGATTATTCAAACATTCATTCTTTTTCCATCATTTTTCTTCTTCACATGACACATGTCTTTCTCTTTTGTGTGAATTTCCATATCTTAGTCATCATTATTTCAGGACCAACTTTATCTACCCTACGAGTTAGTTTTTCTCCATGATTTTCCTTGAATTAATTTTGACAATGGCATCTTTGGTTTAATGCTCTAGGTTCTGTTTTGCTCTAGGATGTCTTCTCCAACCAAATACCAAGGCAGTTCTTTTACTAGTAAAGTGTTTGTCGAAATCGTTACGTTAACTTTTTTTAGCTCGAATACATTGTTGAGACAACCTTTGTGCTCTCTAATTGTACATTAAGTTTTATTTTTACCATATCTTGTATGCCTTTGACCCTCTTTGACGATCGGATTGGTTATAATGGATATTGTTGAAAGATCATATATTGATTTAGAGCATTTTTCAGAGGCTCTTGAAAACATTCTGCTCTTATAAACGAATGATATCTTGTTTTTTTACTAACAATTATAGATATAATGGTAAAACTCTAATATTTTAAACCGTACAATCACCCAAGTGTCAAATTTCGATTACTCTCCCAGCAAGGGAAATTATTGCACACAACAATCTCTCTCCTAATAATTCCACTATGTTAAATCAATGAGAATTGAACTCATGACATAAGCTTTGATACCAATTGTAGAATTGAGCATTTGTCGCTTTACCAAAAGCTATAGTTGATGGTAATGGTGCAACTCTAATCTTTTAAATTGTATAACATTCAAAGCGTCGTGTTTCGATTGCTCTCCCAACATGGACAATTATTGCACCAAACACCTTGTATTTCTTATCTCCTTCATCTATCATATCCTCTGACCCTGTTCTTTTTTCCTTTTTCTTTTTCTTTTTTTTTTTTTTTGTAAAATCAGCAAAGATTAAGTCGTGGCCTTCTTTCATGAATAGTGGCCTATTTGGGAAAAGAAACAAGAACCCTAATTTAGTGAAACTTGGAAATCTCAAGGGTTTATATCATTTTATTCAAACAACCACTAGCCATATGACACTATACGGTGTCCTTATAGAGAGTTTTTTTATGTTGTGTTTTTGCTAGTATATTTTTTGTGTTCCCCTGCGACCCCGTGTCTATCACCCTCCATGATGTTTTAAGGCTTTTAAACATCATGTCTTAGGTGTTGATACTTTGGGGTTGGTTTCTTTTGTTGGTCTTCCTCCTCTATCTGTTCAGCACATTAATCTTCCTTCATATTCCTCTATCGCCTCTCATTGGATCAAAGTTGATGAAAAACCTCCTTTGTTTGACGAACATATCATTTTTTATGGGAGTTGTTATGCAAATTTTGTTTTTGACTCTGGCCACCCTACTCTTGAATATTTGACTTTAGCATGTTCTTTAAGCAAAGGAAAAACTCATGCATTGAGGATCATGCTCTAGAATTCCGTGCACAATGGATGGAACAAATCTATTCTTAACTCTCCTTTGGGAACCCAAATTTGGATCAGTGGAAATGATCTACCAATTTCTATGTTCAAGATAACATTTCTTGATTTGTGTGTGACATGTGAGTACGGTGAGGATGATATAACATGTGTTTGTGCTCTTTTATCCTTGTTGTTCATCTGGTAACATTTTTGAACAAGCTTGATATTGTAATAATTATAATAATTACCTCTTGTTGAATTTCATTCAGCATAATTGGACTTCTTGGGTGACTAGCTGTTTGATTCAGCTGAACTCTTGGGAATTGTTGGGACCCGGACGCTAATCATTTCCTTAATCGTTTTTAATATCAAAAGAAACAATTAAGTAATGTGGGACATAAATTTTTTTTAAAAAAAATACATAGCGAAAACGTAATGTAAATCAATCTAATTTACATATTAAAGTTAAAGTACAAGTCTAGTACTTAATACATTCCTATTAAACTATATTTCAATTACTATAGATCAAGTACTGAATCCTAGTCCATTTCTGAGCCCGGATCTCCACGCTATCTAGTCCAGCCTCGTTCTCTTCTCGACCCTTATCCTGTCCCAACTGTTGTCATCCACACATACAAACAAGACAACAGCCGGATAACTCCGGTGAGAATTATATTCTCAGTATAAATCATGTATACATGTAATTATAAAAATAATATAAAAGCATATAACAGATATTCCTAACATGTATCAAAATCTGAGACATGAATCAAATATTCATCACATGTATAATAATCCTAAACATGAATCACTATCAAGAATAAATCATATTCTAAACATGTATCATCATCAGGAACATAATTCAATATCAAGCAATGAATCACTCTCCGTGATTCTCAGACTCAGACTCGACTCAGTCCTAATCTAGGGATCCCGATCGGAATAAGAACATACACCCACCTACACTCCCGATCGGGGTGGTGGTATGTTCTTATTCACGGACTTTGGCTCTTTCCATATCGAACATCAGTAATAGAATAACCTCCGATTCTATCCACTCCGATATAGCCAAACATCCGATGTCCTGACCTAACCGTCACAGGCTTTTGGCATTTTCACCAATATCCTATCTTGTGACAAAGTGCAATGGGCCAGTGACGATTCCTCACTATCCGGCCCTTCTGTCACAAGATCAAATGTCTACGACTAGGCACATCCGCCTATGACTCAAGACATATATTGTCTATAATTCCATAAACCCAAGATATCAATCATATTCGATTGCAAATAACAATGCAATAAAATAAAGTATGTGATTTAGGGAAACTCGAGTCAAACCTCACCCGAGTTGTGCAATCCCAACTCAACATTAATTTATACCTTTATCTTCTCGGTCTGACGAAGACGAAGTCCCGAATTCAACTCTGTCCATACCCAAATTTGGCAATGACAATATCAAACATGCACAATATCAACATCTAACCCAATTCAATATCTGTTCTGATCAATATCAATTTACGGATATTTCGACGGCATAATAATACAATCTCGATAACCTCGTCAGTCCCAACATCACAGATATAGTACCAGAACTCATAATTAATATCGGTACGGATCATAATCTGAATAACAATACAACTCTGGTATCAAATTTCCATCAAATCAACTCTGAAAATAATAATAATTACATAAACAGGTTGTTCTTTAATCTGACTTCAAATATACGATGTTCACTGTATCAGAAACACCATATATGATTCATATTCAATTATGACAATATCATAATTTCAGACGATATCAGAACTCAATGAAACTTACGTCCCGTTGTAGCTGTCGTCGCTAGGAACACGGTGCTGTGCTCGGATTACAAACCAGATGACCAGATCGTAGATCAGAACCTGAGCTTTCCTCGGCTCCTCTTTTCTTGATTTTGAGTAATGGATGTTGCTGATATATATATATATATACACGTCGCATATAAGGGCAGGTGGCTACATGCATGTTCTGTATGTCTCGCGCATATGCCCGACCAACAACGGCGCGTATGCGCGAGACACAAAGTCTCGGCGCGTCTTCGTCACGACAGCTCGCGCATATGCGCGCCCCATCGTCGCGCATATGCGCGAGACCTACTGTCTCGTGCAATGCAACTCGCACATATGCGCGCCTTCACGCCGCGCATGTGCGCCAACTTCTCTACCCTGCTCGCGCATATGCGCCAATTCACGTCGCGCATATGCGCCGAGCTCTCCCCTAGGCTACTAGACACCTTGCGCATATGCGCGCCCTCACGCCGCGCATATGCGCGGAGTCTTCTGCCAAAACCGCGCATGTGTGCGCACCAACTCGCGCATGTGCGCGTATGGCCTCTCCTTCGCACATATTTCGCGTATGTTCTCGTTTTTCCCTGTCTAATTCCTTTTTCCCATAATTACATCAATTAATCAAGAAATCATTTCGGATTAACAGGATAAATTTCTCGGGCCTTACAGGAATGTACCCAATTCTATGTCGCTTTGCCTTGTTCATATTCTCAAATGATTTTTCAGTTAGTTTTTCTACGAATTCTTGAACTCGGGATTCTCATGTATCATGACTAATTTAACAAAAGTGAATGTATTTATCTTTGCTTGTATTCAATTTTGGCATTGTACCACTGTTTGAGGGTTCATCTTGGCTATCAAAGCCCAGATGAATCTGAAATTCTCGGTCAACTATCTCTGAAATGCAAGGGTTGTCCAATCTTTGTCAACTATCTCAGTCTGTTTTCTCCCAGATGAATCTGAAATTCCTGGTCACTGATAATGATATGTCCGTCTTTTGCAAAAAATAAGGAGATGAAAATGGAATATCACGTTCGATGGACCTTATCTCCAAAGCTTTACTGGTTAAAGTTGGTTCTAGATGCCAACACCAAGGAGAATTTTTTTTTGTGATGACTGTTATCACTGTCAATGTACAGGTTAACTGGTTTTCTATCATCTTCGCTGCTCTTGTGGACATGGTTACCAAGCATTCCACTGGTTTTGCTGTTCAAGTCAGCAATATATTTTTTGTCCTGAATGTCTTTGTTTTCGCTGCACAAGACTTAAGAAAAACATACATGTTGGATCCTGCTAACGTTTTACCTCATTATACCATAATATTCAAGGTCTTTATTTATGCAGTATGCATGTGTATACAAATAAGGGAATGCCATATTGTATTAAAACATAAATAGTATTTAAAAAAAATATTTATCACATAAAAGTCAATAAGCTCAACCCACAAGCTGACTTTCTGAATACGTCCTCTAATGTTACATCCAAACACCAACAAATCTTCTTTGATTATGTCCTTTATTCCTTCCGCACACTACACGGTCCACTTATTTGATCTGGCATACGGTTTTCTCTTTTAAAAAAATCGACTGGCATACGGTTTTCTCTTTTAAAAAAATCGATTTTTTTTAAATATTTATCAATTTTTTCTTCACAAATTTTGGGGTTTTTTAGAAATAATTTTAAATAAAATAAAATAAAATTTCAAATCTAATGTAAATTGGGGTGTTTTGCAAAAATAGCAAAAGTCCCCTTGTGTTGACGGACCTGCAAAATAATTTGCAGGATCCGTCAAAGCACATGGAGGACATTGTTTTTTACTTCTTCTTTTTTTTTAAAAAAAAATAATTTTGTAGATTTTTTATTTTTCTTTATAAAAAAGTGACTTTGGCCACTTATTTAAAAAAAAAAACAATTACATAATGATTGTTATATTTTATTTTGAAATGTTTGATTTAAATGTGGCAGCTCAATTTTGCATCCGGTCGATCAAGTATATTGGCGCGATTCATGTTTTTAAATAATATCTTTTTATTATGATAATTACAAAAGCACATAACGTTATAAAACATATAAGTATTTTTAACAATTACATGTAATATATAGTTTTATATTTTGATTAATAAAATAATAATTGTTACCATAATAATTAATAAAAATATTATTATAATCATATTGAAGAACATGATTTAAGAGGTCTATGGGAGTTTGAGTCACTGAAATTTGGTGACTGGCATAGATGCAGTTTTTGTTGGATCAATTTTATTCATATGGACTTATATGTAAATAAATATTCGTTGTGAGTTGTTTATTAAGTTAAGCTCAAAATAAAGTTATCAACTAAAGTTTCGGGATATTGAACTTTAATGTATCTAATACATAAGTGTAATTTCTGTTTTTATGATTGGCTAAAACAGAAATATCATAAGATAAACATTATCTATATATATGGGTTATGGTTCCTAGCTCACGCTCTATCACGTTCCCTATTATCATCATCATTAAGAAAATAGTTTAGAAGAGAAAACTAAAGGTTTTTCTCAAGGAAAAAATGTGTAGATATGGAAGATCAATACACGTTCCAAAAATTTCAGGATTATGGCTTCAAATACTCTTCCACTTAAGTTTTCAGTCAAATTCTTAATGATTCAGCATGATGGATTATGCGGTTTATGAGTTTTCCGCAACAATTTTTTCAAAGGGAAAAAGCACGACTCATCAAATCGAACATACCTAGCTAGATGTATGTATACACGCGACCATCCTGATTGATACCCAATAAATATGTTTTATGCTCTGAGACATGGGAAACATTGCCACCCAGAGATGGGAAGAAAAGAGTAATTTGGATATCTTTTACAGGAGCATCACCATTAATGGTTGGGGTTTTTTTTTTTAATAATATAATTTTAAAAATCATATATTAAAATATTGCAATGTGGAGGAATTTTAAAAATATAACAATCCGGTGTATAAAACTTTGGATTCAATTTTAAAAAAAATACAGACGTGGAGTCACGGATTCAATGAATCCGCGACAGACTGTCGCGGATTCTGAATCCGCGACAGACTGCCACAGATTCTGAATCCGCGACATGGTTCATTGAATCCGTGACTCCTTTTTCCAGACCCGTGACTCCTCTTTCCAATCCCGCGACTCCGCCTTCCATTTTAAATTGCGCCAAAGACTTACCATTCGAACACCACTTCTTCGGATTTTCTCAGCGCAAGTTTTCCTTGTTTTTCTTCTTCATTAGTTTCTCTTTATTTTTGTTTCATTTTTTGCAGCGACGGTTTTTGTTAATTAAAATTCTTCTCGATCAGATGTTGTGTTAATAAGTTTGTTGTTATCGAAAATTATCAGGTATGAAATTATTTTATTTTTATTGAATTACTGTTGTTTTATAATATATTTTTTATAATAATTCTTAACTTTAACAGATTATTTCGCACGAGAGAATCCTAAGAAATAACCTTATTTATTTTTTTAATTTAATTTATTATTGTTTTGGAATTATTTTTTTTGTAACGTTATTTTTTGATTTATTATTGTTTGGGAATTAATTCCCAAAATTTATTATTGTTTGGAAATCTTAATTGTTTGGGAATTTAGAAGTTACGGTAACTTTTTTTAATATTTTGGGAACTAAACAAATTAAGTTTTTTTATGTTCCTCTTCAAAATATGAAAATAATGGTTTTATCTCATTGTTAAAAAATTACATTATTTATACTAATGACAGTAATTTAAATATATTTATTTATAGCTATTAAATTTAGATAATAATAATAATATTAATTGTGTACTAATTTTTGCATCCACATTTAAACAAATTTAGAAATACAATATAATTATTTACAATAAGTAGTTTATTTACGTATTATAAATTATTATTTATATTTTAAAAAAACTTATCACCTTTATAACATTTACCAATTTATCATCAGCATATAAGTTTTATTATTTATAGTCGAAAATTACAAATAAATTTCGTTTAATATACAATATTCAGTTACATTTTTTTATAAAGATTATAATATTTGTTATATAACGATTTTTTGTTTTCAAGATGGCTGAAAATACGGATAATGTGTTGTATTTGCCGGGTAAACATATATCAAATAATATCAACGCTGAAAACATGGATGCACTAATTCCTCCATGTCGGTTTGACAAATGTCTTTGGATATTGCATAATGCTGGGATTCACCTTCGTGTCCGCCTATGTCTAGCACGCATGGGTTTCTATGGAGTTATTCAGTTTGGCCAAATTAAAAATTATGATAATCATTTGCTTACAGCCAACGTTGAGAGATGGCGTTGGGAGACACACACATTTCACCTTACAGTTGGCGAGGCAACAATCACCCTATAGGACGTGGACCTTATTTGGGGGGTTGAATATTGATGGCATTCCCATCACTGGTGTAGATACCGCGTACGACAAACATAAGTTACAACAGCGCTGTGCAATTTGGTTAGGTTTTACGCCTACATCTTCTCAGATTAAAGGTGCACATTTTTACCTGACCGCTTTGCGAGATCATTGTGTAAATAATATGATTAATGATCAAAGCACTGAAGAGGACGTGACACAAAATTCTCGTTGTGTTGCATTAATGATCATTGGTGGCTGTATGTTTCCGGACTCGGAAGGTGCTGCTGTGAAACTATGTTACCTACGACAACGGTTAAACCGTTGTCGTAGGCCTTTTTCTTGTGGTGGCACTTGTTATACCCGCATGTCTATCAGATATAAGGCACACACCACTACCTCTGGAAACATGTCATGCAACATTACCGAGGAACCAATGCCAAGACTCATAATTTTCTTCATCAACAAACGCAAATGCTAGCGGCAAAACCTGGTTATTGGCATCCAATGTTACTGTTATTAGTAGTTTGTGCTTATATTTGGTGTACATATGGGTACCTTCTACAGTGATTACGTTGCGACAATGTCGAAAACCATCTATACATAGTCTGAATGCCCAAAACACAAAGTTCAAAACTTTATGTGGATGGTCATATGGTCGAAGATGCTTCCATTCTACAGTATTTCCTGGATTGCACTTCGACAAAGCTCCCATATATTTAAGAAGAAAAGTTACAGAGATTTCCCATGTGTCATAGACTATCTCCACCGCGCGTTTCAAACTCTGCCATGCCTTAGCATACGATATATCATACCCATCTTTTTGTTTAATACTTCCTCGCATATATTTGATCTCGTCTACAGGATCACAACGCACGATTCTCAAAAGTGTACTGGCTATCATGTTTACATCAAGGTTGTGGTGATCTATACCGACTTGGGTAGACATGCATGTGTGATCATCACCATATTTTGTTATCATGAAGTAGCCTAAACTTTTTTTCATCGATGCTCAAAGTCCCCACCCATAATTGCCACCTTCGGACTAGTTCTTGCATTTGACCTTCCAAATTGTCGGAGAACTTTGGACAATGATATATTCACGTCTCAAAACCTGAACAGAAAAATCCTGCACTGAAGCTATTAAATAGTTTTTGCTCTTAAAAACCATTTCTACACCGATCTCTGGCCTTTCAGGATTGTAAAAGTTTTTTCGTGATCCAGAAGGAATACCAAATGAATCTGGAATTTGTTAGTCATAGACTTCATTGAAAAATTGGGGAATTTCACGTAAATGTTGCTCCTGTGCAATAGCAATGTTCTCTGTCATTGTTGGTCCAGACATTAACACACCCGATCTCCCTTCATTTGCATTGTCAACATGATCATCATCTTCTCCATCAATTGATGTAGTATACAAATCATCGTCTCTATTCATGACATGATGCGAACTGTCCCCAAATAAATCATCTTGCTCATCCATGTGTTCCATAATTAGGGAGGGAATATTTGCAGCCCCAACAGAACTATCGAAATGTCTTACATTTGTGGTATTTTCTTCATCAGCACATTAATTTAAATCCAAATGGTCTACTCTACTAGAACCCTATGGGACATCAACTCTTGATGGAACCGTGATATGATGATCTCAACTCCTGAAGAAAAACCCATTCTCGTGTTTTGTTCATCCCCCATGCATTGTCTTCTTCAGTGTGACCCGTGATATGGTGATCCCAAGGACCAGTATTGATCCCAGAGTATGTCTGAGCTGACTGTTCATTGACGTGATACATAGAAGGTCCCGCTTCATTTAAACCTACTGTTCCCAAACCTTGCGTTATTACTGTAACGCACCAGATTCGACAACTGTCCTCACTGTACCAAGACTGATCTTTCCAGCGTGCGTATGTCCTCACTCACACGCATCCTAGGAAACTTCCCAGGAGGTCACTCATCCCAAAATTGCCCCAAGTCAAGCACGCTTAACTTTGGAGTTTTTATGCGATGAGCTACCGAAAAGAAGATGCACCTTCTTGATATGAATAATACCTATCAAATCTTTTAAGCCCTCTTCAACTGCACAGTCCCATACCTAAACAGTTTCCGAATCTCTCTCTTTCCGGTGCAAGATCGGTTCATCCATGTTCCCTCCGCCTAGAAGCCTGCCAGGAGCCGCTCATTGTCCATGCAACCTCATGGCACCGGCGATCACCCCCCGCTCTCTTCGACCCCAGGCCTCACACGCTTACCAGCTTCCGCTTGGTTCGTCCCCGAACCACACCGTACTCGGAGAGGTCGGCTCTGATACCAAATATAACGCCCTAGATTCGACAACTGTCCTCACTGTACCAAGACGGGTCTTTCCAGCGTGCTTATGCCCTCACTCACACGCACCCTAGGAAACTTCCCAGGGGGTCACCCATCCCAAAATTGTCTCAAGTCAAGCACGCTTAACTTTGGAGTTTTTATGTGATGAGCTACCGAAAAGAAGATGCACCTTCTTGATATGAATAGTACCTATCAAATCTTTTAAGCCCTCTTCAACTGCACAGTCTCATACCTGAACAGTTTCCGAATCCCTCTCCTTCTGGTGCAAGATCAGTTCATCCCTGTTCCCTCCACCTAGAAGCCTGCAAGGAGCCGCTCATTGTCCGTGCAACCTCATGGCACCGACAATCACCCCCCGCCCTCTTCGGCCCCGAGCTTCACATGCCCACCAGCTTCCGCTTGGTTCGTCCCCGAACCACACCGTACTCGGAGAGTTCGGCTCTGATACCGACCGTAACGCCCCAAATTCGACAACTGTCCTCACTGTACCAAGACGGGTCTTTCCAGCGTGCTTATGTCCTCACTCACACGCACCCTAGGAAACTTCCCAGGGGGTCACCCATCCCAAAATTGGCCCAAGTCAAGCACGCTTAACTTTGGAGTTTTTATGTGATGAGCTACCGAAAAGAAGATGCACCTTCTTGATATGAATAGTACCTATCAAATCTTTTAAGCCCTTTTCCACTGCACAGTCCCATACCTGAACAGTTTCCGAATCCCTCTCTTTCCGGTGCAAGATCGGTTCATCCATGTTCCCTCCGCCTAGAAGCCTGCCAGGAGCCGCTCATTGTCCGTACAACCTCATGGCACCGACGATCACCCCCCGCCCTCTTCGGCCCTGGGCCTCACAATTACCGGCATTACTGCATCAAAATCGTAATCACTTACGTTTTGTAACACTGGCGATGAATCAACATACAAGTACATGCAATCCAGTGTCGGCAACTAAAACATAAATTGTAGACTATCATCATCTGTGATATAGACATGCTCTTCAATGTAACGAGACAACGAGCTATAACAATATTTCGTTGACAATTTGATGCAGAATTTTGATTGGTCGATCTCCAGCTTGTGATGCACAGAATTCACCAGTGGAAAAAATGTAGTAGACCGAAGGATTTTAATGGGTCTGGTCACGGGAATACTATATCCAACCCTACCATCTTCAATAATGACGTAGACACCTGCGTAAAGTAAGGCCCTCACACTATCCATGTCTGCACCAAAAAATATGACATAATGTATACAATCATAACAAAAAAAAATTAAAACTTTTTTTAGCCAAGTACGTAAAGTAAGGCCCTCACAGTATCATCTCATGCATATAAGTCGACATTTAAATAATTTTTTTCAAACAATATTATCAATTCATTTCACGCCTACATTTTACATTTGAATAAAAAAATTATTTCAATCCATGTCACGCCTAAATAGACGTTAAATGATTTTAAATTTTAATTAAAAAAATTTATTTCAATTCATGTCACGAATACTTCATTGACGTGACATGAATTGAAAAATTTTTACTAAAAAAATAAGTAGTAGACATGACTTATTTATTTTTATAAATTTTAAAAAACAAAGAAGATGATTTAAAATTAAAAATCACGCCAATTTAGTAAGCATGATATATTAATTTTATAATTACTTTTTACTTACTTTATTTTATTAAATTATTATAATTACTATACTAATAGTGAAAAAGCACCTAATATTAACTAATTTTCTTATTTAAAAATATATTTAGTTTTAAAATACGATGGAAATTTTTTTCAAACCCTAGCATTTCTATTTATTATTACTTTCTTATTAGTATTTCTATTAGTAATTTTATAATTTTATTAATATTAATATTTAAAAATTTAAAAAAATTATAATTAATAGTATAATACAACTGAACAAAATTATAATTATATTAATAGAATATAAATAACACAATTAAAATATAAAAAATTACTGAAATTACCTTTTCAAATGTTGTTGTACAGAATTTGTAATTGAATCAGCGAACGATATTTAATATCTGCAATAAATTACACAAATTATCAGAAATATTATACAAAAAACAATATAGAAAGAAAAAACATGAATTCGACTCAGCCTCGACGCAATTCTCTCAAATTCTAATACTCAACACAATTCGCCAAAATCAAATTCTGAATTATTATACTCTGCACAATTCTCTTGAATTTTGATATTCGACAGAATTCTCGCAAATCAAATTATGATTAATGATACTCAGACGCTCAGCACAATTTATAAGGGGAGGAGTGTAAGGCCAAGATCTTGATTTTGTTAATCGGAGATTTTGATTATATTAATCTGAGATTATTGATTTTAAACTGATGTGATAATACTCGGGCCATTCCGAGACCAGATTGAACAAAGCATATGAATTGTGCAAATTTTAGACAGAACTATTGGCGCCCGAGCGGTATAAAGTGACCGCCCGAGCGCCAATGTTCAACAAAGTATGCTGCGGGCAGAAGATGTGGCGCTCGGGCGGTAGATTTTGACCGCCCGAGCGCCAACCAGAATTGAAGAAAATGTGACACGTATCTCTAACATGCAAGGTGATATACCTATATACG
The DNA here is from genome assembly GCF_022965805.1 of Primulina eburnea. Lineage (NCBI taxonomy): Eukaryota > Viridiplantae > Streptophyta > Magnoliopsida > Lamiales > Gesneriaceae > Primulina > Primulina eburnea. Next base: position 24,187,311 of record NC_133113.1, read on the forward strand.
TTTCCCTCTTCAGAATGCATCAAAAACGAAGAAAAGAAATCGAGAAGCCTCCAGAAATCCTTACGCCTTTACACTTCAATCTGTCCGTCTGATTTTGAATCCGACTTCGGTACTGTGTTCCTATCGACGCAGGCTTCAACTGGACATAAGTTTTGTTAAGTTTTGATATGTCTTGAAATTATGATGTTGTCAGAATCAGATACAATTCATATATGGTGTTCTTTACATAGTAGACATCATAGAATCAAAGACAGATAAAAAAACAGACTGATTATGGAATTGTTATGAATTTTGGATTTGATGGAGTTGAGATATGATATTAGATGTGTATCGTTATTGATCATGAGTTACAGGAATTGATATGTATCAATTTGTACTGCTGGGTATATTGAAATTGGGCAGTTATGCCGTTGAAACAGAATGTGATTTAGTTCTGGTTTTACCCAGTATCGATTGAGTGGGATATTTATATCGTATTCCTCGTTATTGTCATTACCAGATTGAGTATTGACATGCATTGAATCCGAGACTTCGACAGAGTCACACTGATATAAAGACATGTATAAATAAATGTTGATTCGGGATTGCCCAACTCGAGTTAGGTTTGACTTGAGTTTCCCAAAATCACATACTTTATTTTATTGTATTGATATTTGCAGATTATCAGATTGATATGTGTCTATTGAATTATAGCAGAGCCAGAATTCGAGTCTAGGACAGATCAGCCTAGCTAGGGCAGAACCGCCAGGTCTTTGACAAAACAGCTAAGACCCTAGACTTACGGTGTATCGATGAGCTTAGATGTAGATCGACGTCTATTGTAGACATTCGATACAGCATACCAAAGTCTAAATTAGATCGGGATCCCTATATTAGAAATAAATTGAGATAAGATAACAAGTCATTGACTTAAATACAGATTCGTATTGATTCATGTAGTCAGATTAGACACATGTTTTAATGATGTTTATTATGCTCTTATATATGTTTTGTATGATTGCATTGATACATTGTTTATACTGGGATTTTATTCTCACCGGAGTTATCCGGCTGTTGTCTTGTCTGTATGTGTGCATGGCAACAGGTGAGACAGGTTCAGGGTGACAGAGGTGAAGAGTGATCGAGATTAGAGTGGTGATTCCGGACGTGGATATAGATAGGTTTTATTACTTGATTGTAGTAGTTTAACCTTAGTTTTGAACTAGATGCATGTTATACAGGACTTGTATTATTATACTGGTTTGTATAATAGAATGATTCCATTACATTTCGTATTTAAAAAAAAAAAAATTAAACCCTGTTTATTCTAATTGATTAAATTAGTCCCAACGATGATTAAGAAGATGATTGCGTTCGGGTCCCCACAAGGAGAGTCACAAATTGTAAGAATTATAATTAATAAGTAAAACCGTGGTGGAAAAATGCTGAATATTTGCCAAGGAAGAATGCCAAATCGAAGGAAGAAAGGAATAAGTCTAGGGCTGGGATCGGGTAGGGACCCGTCCCGTAACCCCCTAACCCGATAAGAATTGGGAATAAAAAAAGATTCCTGATCCCGTACTCGACAAATATCGGGACCCGAATGTTCGGGATCCCGAATGTTCGGGATCGGGTCGGGAAGGGAGACAAAATCCTGATAAATATTTTTTAAAAAATTCGGAACCTGAGACTATGAAACCACATCCCTTATGATATGAAATTAGCATAAGAGATTGAGTAGAGATGTGGTTTCCTTTCCCAATTCTTGGATTACACTTCTAACCCTTTAATGTTATGGTTCCAATGGATTCACTCATGAAAACGTGCAACAAAAACCAGAACATTTTTTCAACCAAGTGCCGAAATTGTATGTTCAAATTAAAATGTAACAGGAATGTTCAATCTGAAAATTATCTACCATCTATCAAACTACTATTTCCATTCTGAGAAAGCAATCACAGTTGAGAAACATCAAACATCTGTCCAAACCGACATTCAAATACTAAAGCAAGAAAGAAATGTATCCAAGCAAGAAAGAAATGTATCCATATGCAACTTTCGCCTCCTAACAAAATCATTCATCGAAGCTTTCACGAGGATGAAACTTTTAGTCCGACAGGTCTTCAGCAAGAGTGTGTTTCCAACAATCATTCATCTAAAAGTTGATGAAAGAAAATGACAAAATCAAAATTCAATTAAATAACATATGAGCAAACAACATACACACTTTGAGTCTTTAGCATCAGGTTTTTAAAGTCAAGATGACTTTATAACATATCATGCCAATCTAAATATAAAAATGTATCCAAGCAAAAAAAATTATTAGATTCTTACCATTAATCCATTATTCTTCCACCACGAGACCTTTGGAGCTTACACTTGAGGGATGCATTACTTTGTTGTGTGCATGAGGGTACCTACAAACAACATATATTATATAAACATAATCTAAAAATATTTAATATAAATATATATCAAGCACCAACTTTTTTTTAAAAAATAAATATACCAAGCACCTACTTACCATTACACAAAACTATAAATATATACCAAGCATGAACTTATTTCGCTTCAACTTACTGAGCCACATTCTTCTCCATGAACATCAATGAATAAATAAAATATATAATAAAATCATGTGAGCATTTTCACAATTACAAATAGGTGATCGATAATAGAACATAAACATACATCCACTAGTGCACACAAGTGCTTCATAAAAAGTACTAAAAAATTTAAGTAAACATAATTTAAGTATTCATAAAAAGTACTAAATGGATCTTTATAAAACATAAACATAATTTAAGTATTCACAAAAATTACTAAAAAATTACACGGAAACAATAACAACTCCCCACAATCCAGTGATCCACCCAACACAGTTATTTTTTGTTTTTCTTTTTTTGCTGCAAGCTTATGTAGAAAAATAGAAAGATATTTAGAGAACTTCGAATACATGCTAATACTTACAAAAAATCAAACAAAAACCAACAAAAAACAAGCAAGAATTCACGAGGAAGACAGCCGAGACTCACGCAAAAAACAGGGCTCGTGTAATCGGCTCAGGGCTGCTCCAATGGAGCGAGGTTCTCTCGATTGAGGCCGCTACAGGAGACGTCTGGACCTCAGCTGTAACCCATAGCGGTCGAGCACCGATTCACGACGACGCGGCGGTCGGATTTGGGAGAAGGAAGAGGGGCGGTGGGTTGGGTTTAGGGCTTTTAAAAAGAATGGTGCGTACGTTAATATGAAAGCCTGAAACGAAATGAAAATATGAAAATTGGATAGGGCCTGAAAGTGGGGATTTGAGGATTTCCTATTTTTTTTTAAAATTTAATAAAAAAATTATTAATATATTCGGGTCGGGTCGAGAATCACGTCGGGTATATCCTATATTCCCGATCCCTTTCTCTATTCTGAGCGGGTCGGGAAAAATCCCGACCATTCGGGTCGGGACCGGGTCGGAAGTCGGGAATTTTCTGATTTTTGCCAGCCTTAGGAATAACGCGGAATATCTAAGCAGAAAATATGATCAATACTCGGTGCAATTTATAGCAAGGGGAATGGGCACAGATTCATAGAATCCGTGACACACTGTCAAGGATTCAACGAATCTGTGATATGAATCCGTAACACGCTGTCACGGATTCATTGAATCCGTGTCTCCTTTTTTTTAATTTTTTTTCTAAATTTAGATTCCGTTACAATGTAATACGGATTATACTACTTTTATAAAACTTCTCAATTTGCAACATTTTAATAACGATTTTATTAATTTGTAATATTTTTTTAAAAAAACCCTTGATGGTTGTCATAGGCAATCTTTTAAATAAAACACACTACTTTCGAGAAAGCATCTTCCCAAAATACCAAAGTCATATACGCTTGGGCAAGAAGAGAAAGTCTAGTGTCTACAATTTATCGGTTTTTCCGTTTGACGACAACATTTTGTTGAGACGTATGTGGAAAAAGCAACTAATGAATTATTCTATGCCATATCACGGGGATATGAGTTGTGTGTATCTTTATTTGGTTTCAGTCATATGTTGACATATTTTATATTAGTAAAAGATGCACACACGTATGTATTATTATTATTTTTAATTTAATCAAATAATAATAAACAATTAACACGAAATTATTTTCAATTTACAAAAGTTTTTCGATTTAAAAAAGAATTTTTGTTTAGATTTTTTTCTAAGTAAAACATGGAGTTACTTGAGTAAGTTTTTAGGAGGGTAATTATGTAATTAAGTATTTTGTTGTCATGTAAAGTAATTATACTAAGAGTCTCACACTTAATAATATAGTATATATTATGATGTATGTAGACGATATTTTATATTAGATTATTTTCAGTATTATCACACCACGACTTGACAAACCTAGATAATTTGCAATCGAGCCACATAGAAACACAACGGTACTGGGAAACAAATATGCAGTATCCTTTATAATTGGAAGGACATACACAAAATCTGGTCAGATATCTGCATAAATCTGGCAACAAATCACTATTCTAAGGAAAATTTTCTAACTATTTTCCCTGTCAACAAGGTAACCGACTCTTTTGACACCTATAAATACACATGTATCCGTTGTTTGACATACGTTATTTGACTAAGGCAACGGAGAGATTATACCGAAACATCTTCGACACCTCCTCACTTTTTCTTCTGTGTCCAGACTCGTTCTTGCTCGTCATCTCCACCTGAGGAGATCGACAAGATTCGATAACTTGGTAACCGAGACGAACCCGACAAAATTTCCTTCTATAAGAGGTTCATACGAGAATGACTTCGATTTGGACTAGACAAATTTTTGTTTTTTACACAACTACAAATTTGGTTAGTACGGAAGGTGGAACCAAAAGTGGCGTGGATACGGCTTGATTCAGGTTGCCAATTCTGGTCACGGTTTTGGCACAAACTTCACCAATTGGAACCCAACCCAAGTCTATATATTTAATTCAAGAAAAATAAAGATTGCAATAAGATAATCAAATCAATCAGTTCACAACTTTCAAAATTTTACATTAACAAATTATTATGAATATAATTGCATCTTCCATTGGAGACGAAATTAAAGGAGTATTTATGTTTGATTTTTTTGAGAAAATTGTTTGTGTTTAATTTATATAAACCAAGTTGTGAATTTTTGGTTCGTGGGACGAAGAAAGAAGAGGAAGTTGGTGAAAAATCCCCAATCAAAACATTTTTTTGGGTTCACTCCCTAACCACAAAATTGTTGTACTATGTCATACAAAATGTGGTACACTTCATGCAGAAATGTGGTACTAAAAAAGTACTCAGATACTGAATACAAAAAAAATCGACGGTTGGGAGTTAAGGCCAATTTCCCGAAGAAAGAACGATAAAAGAAAATTTGTGTAGGTGCAGCAAAAGGTGATTTCCGCTGCCGGGACTCGAACCCGGAGCACCTAAGAGGTGCTAGGAAACTCAATTGTTTTTTAATTGCTACAGCGGATTTATGAGCATTGTTTTACACTTTAATATATATACCAATGAAACTTTGGCCTAATCTTATTTTCATATTTAACCCATACCAATGAAACTTTGGCCTAATCTTATTTTCATATTTAACCCAACATTGAAGCAAAATTAGTTTGGATGATGATAATTATAATATATAATAATATAACTTGGTATTTGTGTAACTGATATATTTGGTTGAGTATGTAAATTAAATAAGATAATCGATTGAAATATATCGAATTGTCATAAGCGATTAAGGTTTAATTTAAAGACAACATTATAAAGTAACAAGATTTATGAAGCTAAACAACATAAATACAAGCGTTTACATTTATTCTTTTCATAAAAATTAATAATCCTGGCACAAAAAGTATTAATTTTAATTGCTTCAATAATTAGTAAGATTAAATAATTACGGATTTCACATAATTGGTTAGTCAGTTTGACAAGTAAAGGAATAATCATAAATCATGAAAATAAGGGGAAAAAATTTGATACTAAAATATAATGATAAAAACTTGTGTGAGACGGTCTCACAAGTCGTATTTTGTGAGACAGATATCTTATTTGGGTCATTCATAAAAAATATTACTTTTTATGTTAAGAGTATTATTTTTTATTGTGAATATCGGTAGGGTTGACCCGTCTCACAGATAAAGATTCGTGATAACCTCTCATAAGAGACCTGCTCAAATATAATTAAGCTAATAAATGAAAAACATAAGAAAATTTCAAATCTAACAAGTAATAAATTCCAAGGTTTTATTTTCCTCAGCCAAAGAAATATGATCTAGGCACGCAAGACCCTGAAACAAAACTGTTAGGATCCAGAGATTGATTAGAGTGTAATATACACAAAAAACTCCAAAAATCAGGTTGGATAAACAACACTTTGAATTTTAGTTTTTATCGGTTAGGCTTCAGTAAACTAGCAGTAAAGTAACTGTACTGAATTATGCTCACTGAATTGGTTGAATAATAAAATTGGTAAGGGTAAAAAATGACGAAGCTTGGTAAATAAAAATAAAATACACAACACAATTGTTTATGGAGGTTTGGAGAATTAAACACTCCTACATCTCTCATTCTTTCGTTTATGAAAAGATATTACTAGAAGGATTTGGTGATTACAAGCAATTTGCAACGATCTACTTCAGCAGGCCTTATGTCTGGCTTATTGAAACTCCTAGCTATTACAACAACTAAAATAATTTGATCAGTAAGACTCTTACTGCCAGTTGTAGGTGCTTCGAACAAAATACAACTAGCACAATGGATCATCAAAGATCGAATATAAACACTTTGGTGTGTTTTTCATAGATTCTTTATAAGTTAACAACAGAGGATGTACATAATTTTGAGCGTGAGTGTATTCCCAATAGACTGAAATGTCTTCAAACTGATATGTTTATAAAGACTGATACTACTGTTCGACTTTTTGATCTGATAGTCGTTTTCAAATCCGGTAACCGTTATGCCACATCATTGACCTTATGAAAATAGTTTTTATGTACGGAGATTATCTTCATCTAATATCATTAATTGAGCTCTGAATGTTAAAGAAATGTTCTAGAGAACTTCATAGATCGTCGAAATTCCTGACTGATTCATTTCCTTATGAATCAGTTATACTCTATGACTTTCTGTTTGTTTGAGAAAATAATCATACTTGAAAATTCATATTCTTTTATGTATTCAGTCCAGCTTGGATTCTTTTAGATGTTCACTATAAGTTCTATAATATTTGTGAGCTGATTGTTCTCCTGTATTAAAAGAGTGTGTTCTCTTTGGAAACACAGTGAGTGAGTTGTATACCGTAAAATATTGTAGTGAAATTCTTTTCATCTTGCCCGTGGTTTTTACCATAATAATTTTTAAGGTTTTTCCATGTAAATCTATGTGTCCAATTTATTCTTTAATTTCATATTTATTATCTCAAATTATCGCACGTGAGACCAACAACTTGGGGGTTCCGATTCTTTTTTCTAACTTGTTTCCCCTTTTTGTCAACACCGGGGTAATTCAAAATATCAAGCACACAATGTTCAATTTGGAGCTAATATTATCGATCTTCGAGGACAAAGAAAATTTCTTCTTTGAATTTGCAAGAGTTTCAGCCGTGGCAACTTGCATCTTTTTTAGTGATTCAAACTTCATAAAGGTATCAACGACGCCTTTGGAGAGGCAAGACACTTCCTTCAACATATTTTCCTTAAGCTGGTCTATTGCGCTGTAGGAGTCTAGTTGAGTATGTTGTAAAGATGTAAGATTCTATGTGATTGAAGTCAAACTAGAGTTGATATCATCTAAGAATAACTTATTTGGGATCTCAAGCTTTGGGGAGTGCATGATCATTTGAATTTATTTTGAGGAAACCAGAGGTGTCGTTTCCAAATATAAATCTGGATCTTGAACAGATAAAGGACCTGCCTATTCAATCGACAGAATTTGTTTAGCCTGATTGACTTGCTATGCAATAGTCAATTCAGGCACTTCTTCTTCTGTAAAAAAAAAAAAGCTTCTTGTTCAGTCTCAACAATAATGGGAGATAGATGAGACTTTTTTTCCATTACTTTTGAGCATTTTTGTGCAATATATTTCACAACTTCATCAACATTAGCTAAGGAAATGTCTCGGATTTGCATATAGGAAATAGCCTGTAGTTGTAGATTGTTTGGGGCTAACATAGACTCAGACGAAGGGACACTGATAGAAGGCTCACTGATTTGTTGTAGATCTTCTTCAACTTGTAATTGAACTGCAGAGGAAGGTTGCTGAAGGGCACTGAAGAAGATGACTGTCGTTCCGATGGGGCTGTGGAACCTGACTGATCAAATGATGAATCATCTGCGGTTGAAGAGCTTGGTTGAGCTCGATTTTTAGGAGTCTTTTCCACTTCATGATCAGATTCAGTTGGCATGACCAACTAATGCTCATTCTCTCAGCACTTAACCTTAATCTACAGTGATACAAGATCCATGTCCAACTGATTAATTACTGATATATCATCAAATACAGTTGGAAATTGAGGATCATAGTTCTTCCTCTGCTCATCTTAGCTTAAATGCTATTAACGAATGCTAGATGTATTACCATGATGGGGCAATAGGACACTCTCTGTCAAACATATGTTTTTCTTTCTCATTGATACCATAGAAATTGAGTACAAGAAATAGAGATACAAAGAAAAATATTTTAGGAAGTTTATTCTATGTCTGTACAATATTATTTACGGCTACAATCCCTTGACCTAAGGGACTCCTAAATCTAAGATTTCCATAGCTAGTGGTTGGCTAATTGAAAGACTCACGCCAACACTCCCTCTAAAGTTGGTGTGTAGATATCTCTAACACCTAAATTGTCAAGTGAGTCATTGAAGTTCCTGCTGGACACTGCCTTGGTAAGAATGTCAGCTAACTGATTTCAGATTTAACAAAAGGTAACTGGATGATCTTCTCATCTAGGTTCTGTTTGATGAAGTGTCGGTTTATCTCCACGTTCTTGGTGCGGTCGTGTTGAATTGGGTTGTGAGATATGTCGATGGCAGCTTTGTTATCGCAAAATAAGTTCATTGCAGAGTCAGGAGGAAAGCCGACCTCTGTTAGCAGACCTCTGCCAAAGAAGCTCACATAATCCTTTCGCCATTCCTCGGAACTCAGCTTCAGCGCTGGATAGGGCTACCACCTTCTGCTTTTTACTCCTCCATGTAACTAAGTTTCCTCCCACAAATGTAAAGTAGCCTCAAGTAGACTTTCTATCCGATATATTCCCAACCCAATCCGCATCAGTGTACCCTTCAATATTCATATGAGCATTCTTGGAGAACATTAATCCTTTTCCTGGTGATGATTTTAGGTAGCGGAGAATTCGAGTTACGACACCCATATTTTCTTCACTTGGATTATGCATAAATTGGCTTACCACACTTACGGCGTAAGCAATGTCTGTACGAGTGTGAGATAAGTAAATGAGCTTTCCCACTAGTCTTTGATACCTCACCTTATCAGCTGACACCTGGTCCAAATATTCTCCAAGTGTATGGTTCTGTACAATCGGCGTTTCCACAAGTTTACATTCTAGTAATCCAACTTCCGTTAGTAAGTCTATTACGCATTTTCGTTGAGAGAGGAATATGCCATTTTTAGATCTCGCCACTTCTATTCCCATAAAATACTTAAGCCCTCCCAAGTTCTTCATCTCGAATTCATTAGACAATTGTTCTTGTATCCTCGAGATCTCATCAGTGTCGTCCCCTGTAATTATCATATCGTCCACGTAGACTATTAACGCTGTCACCTTGCTTTGTCGGTGTTTCAGGAAGAGAGTATGGTCAGAGTTACTTTGGCGATAGCCATACTTCCTCATAGCTGAACTAAGTCGGCCAAACCATGCTCACGGTGACTGTTTTAGTCCATACAATGCCTTCTCCAATTTACAAACAATGTTGTTACCAGCCGTTCCTGTATATCCTGGCGGAACGTCCATGTATACTTCATCATCAAGATTCCCGTGAAGGAAAGCATTCTTCACGTCGAGTTGATGTAGTGGCCAGTTCAAATTTGCTGCAAGAGATAGTAGGACTCTAACGGTATTGAGTTTAGCTACGGGTGAGAAGGTTTTTGAGTAGTCTACGCCATATGTTTGGGTAAAACCCTTCGCTACAAGTCTCGCCTTGTAGCGATCAATTGATCCATCAACCTTGTATTTTATCGAGAACACCCATTTGAATCCCACTAATTTCTTTCCATCTGGTATGGGACCAATTTCCAGGTATTATTTTTCTTTAAGGCTTATAGTTCTTCTTGCATTGCTTGCGCCCACTCTGGATCAGATAACGCCTCTTCAACACTACTGGGAATGTGGCAAGAGGATAGTGTTTGAGTGAAAGTCTTGAGCGGTTTTGACTGTAATGCCCGAGAATTAATCACTGTTAATTAAGGGTTATTGATGTATAATTTAACGTGATTACGAAAGGGGCAACTGAGACACGATTTAAGATAATGGGTGGCCATTTATTCTGAATTTTAGAATGTGTTGCCGAAGCAACACTGCACCCGCGCCCTTGCATGTACCGCACCCGCGGTGCATGGACAGAAACTTGGTCAGTTTTATCGAAGCAGGACCGCACCCGCGGTGCGAACAAGACCGCACCCGCGGTGCAGGACCGCACCCGCGGTGCAAACAAGACCGCACCCGCGGTCGTGTAATTTCAGAATAGATAAGATTGCCGAAGCTTGAGCGCACCCGCGGTCTTACACCTACCGCACCCGCGGTGCGACGTGTTGTGCGAAAATGAGGACACCTCATGATATGCATGCACTGAAATATATATAGCATGGAATCCCTTCGAAAAAGCATTAGACAATCTGAAAAAGGGTCTGAAGAAGAAAGGAGAAAATTCTTACGCCTTTTGCGAGAAATCCGTCCGTCTGATTTTGAATCCGACTTCGGTATCGAGTTCCTAGCAACGTAGGCTACAACTGGACGTAAGTGTTACTACGTTTTGACATGCGTTGAAATTATGATATTGTCAGAATTGAATGGAACTCATATATGTTGTTCTTGACATATTAGACATTATAGAATCGAAGTCAGATTAAGAAACGGACTGATTATGGAATTGTTATGATTTTCGGAATAGTTTTGGAGTCGACTTGATATCAGAATGTAATTATCATCGATTATGAGATATTGGAAGTGATATCTGATTGATATGATATGACTGGATATATTGAGATTATGTCGTTAGGTTGTTGAAACAGAATTTGATTGAATTCTGATTATATCCAGTATTGATTGAGTGGTGTATTGATACCATACCCTCGATATTGTTATTGTCAGACTGAGCATTGACAGGCTTGGGGTTCGAGACTTCGACAGAGCCAGGGTATCAGAAAGAAAGGTATAAATTAATGTTGTGTTGGGATTGCACAACTCGAGTGAGGTTTGACTCGAGTCTCCCTAAATCACATACTTTCATTTATTTCATTGACATTTGCAATTGATGAGACTTATGATTGTTGTCTATTGATTTATAGCCACTGCATGTAATGACTGCTGATTCGCTAGTCATTGATTGATTTGCTTAGATACTGACTGCATGTATTGATTACTGAGTCGTTGAGTCATAGGCTGATTCGCCTAGTCACCGGCTGATTCGTCTGGTGATTGACTGATTCGTCTAAACTTAAGCTGATTCGCTTAATTACAGGCTGAGTTGTCTGATTATTGGCTGATTCGCCTAATTACCGGCTGATTCGTCGGGTTATTGACTGAGTCGTCAATTCTGCGGCTGATTCGCCCAGACACTGGAGATATTAATTATATCGATGCCGTTTAGGAATTGATTCATTCCTATCGACTGAGATTCGATATAATTACCTATATCCAGACATCGGGATCCCTAGGTTAGAGTTGAGTCGAGTCTGAGACGACGCGTCAGTGGAGTCGAGTCTGAGACGACGCGTCGATTGAGTTGAGTCTAATATGACATGTTGATTTACATTGTTTATACCATTCATGATTATTGAATGTTTGATATGGATTTATGTTTCTGATTTGAGACATGTTATGAATAATTCTTATATGCTTTCGTATATGCTTTTATATGACTGCATGTTTACATTGTTTATACTGGGATATTTATATCTCACCGGAGTTATCCGGCTGTTGTCTTGTTTTGTATGTGTGCATGACAACAGGTGGGGCTGGATCAGGGTCAAGAAGAGGATGAGAGAAGATTAGATAGCGTGGAGATCCGGGCTTCGAAGCAACATAGGATTCAGCACTGATATGTAGTTGGACCTAGTTGAACTCTTGTAGATAACACAAGATTTGTATGTTCATGTTTAATATGTAATTTGATTAAATTACATTACGTTTCCGCTTTGTATTTTTAAAAAAAATTTAATTTAGACCCTGTTTTATAATTGATTAATTAGTCCCAATAATGATTAAGAACTTGATTAGCGTCCGGGTCCCCACATTGACAGACCTTGAGTAGATACATAATATGCAATTGGGTACTTGGACTTTCGACCTTTTTCATCTGGGCAGTATCTGTTCGGTGGTTTCCCATGATTGTGTCTAAAAGGCAACACATAACTAGTAGAGGAATCCAAAATATTAGCATGTAAAGGTGCAGCAGAAGTACTTACATCAGGAACATTCTCAGGAGGAGAAGGGTCTTTGGGTACTGAGGAGTGAGGGGACTGAGTATGCTCTGTATTTTTCTGCTTCTTCATTTCCAGATTCGACATATTTAATTTCTAGTGGTATCTCATTCGGTTCAGCTTCTCCATTTTTAGTTCCATGCTCACCCACAGGGGCCATCAACCAATTCGTCTCTTCTACTTGAGTTTCCCCCTGAAGAGAGGATTTGGATATCGATGAAGGATAGAAATTCTCAGACTCAAGGAATGTAACGTCCATAGTGATATAGGTTCGGTTGGTAGCGGGGTCATAGCACTTGAAGCCTTTTTTGTGTAAACCATATCCCAAAAATAAGCACCGAACCGCACATGAGTCCAGTTTGGTACATTGATCCTTGTGGAGGTGGACAAAAGCAACGCACCCAAAAATTCTGGGAGGATGCATCATTATGGAGGGAAGGGATATATGAGTAGAGAGGATCTGTAAGGGAGTTTTAAATGTAGAACTTTAGATGGCATACGGTTGATTAAGTACACGACAGTGGTCACAGCATCCCCCCAATTGCAACTCGGCACCCTTGCTCCAAGGAGTGGAGAACGAGATGTTTCCAAGATATGCCGATTTTTCCTCTCGGCGGCACCATTTTGTTGCGGTGTTTGAGAGCATGAGGTCTCATGGAGAAGGCGATTTTTTTGGAAATAGGCCTGAAATCTGTGATTAATGAATTCGCCACCATTATCAGAATGAAGAATTTTTATCTTGGAGGAAAATTGAGTCCGAATCATGGCGTGAAATGCTTGAGAAATGGTGAAGACTTCATCTTTAGTTTTTATCTGATAGAGCCATGTCATTCGAGTACAATCGTCAACAAAAATTACAAACCAACAGTGACCAGATGAAGTAGGTATCGGGGATGGTCCCCACACATCAGAGTGTACCAAAGCAAATGGAGTATTAATTTTATTCAAACTAACTGGATAAGAAACTCGTTGGCTTTTAGCCTTGATACATGTATCACATTTAAAGTCCACAGTCTGCAGACGGGAGAATAAAGATGGGAGTAGATGCCGGAGATAACCAAATGATGGGTGACCCAATCGCCTATGCCATAGCCAAATCTTTCGTTCATCGTTACTAGTTTGATGGTGCGTGTAATTTGCTTTGCCTGGGCTGAAGTCATCAAGGTAGTACAATCCCCCCTCTTAGTACCATGCCCAATGATCTCCTAGCTGAGAACATCCTGAAGAAGACAAAAATTTGAATACATCAGCACAACACAATTAAGCTCTTCAGTAACTTGACTCACAGACATCAATTTGTTGGAGAGAGATGGAACAAGAAGTGTGTGAGTTAAAGAGAGAGCGGGAGACAGGGCACTGTTCCAGCCCCTATGACTGGATAAGTAGCCCCATTGGCATTGGCAATGCAAGTCCTCCGTGGCTGAATAGTGTTGGATAAGTCATAGGAATAAAATGTCATATGATCCGTCGCTCTGGAGTCGATAATCCAGGCACCATCCTTCGGAGTGGTAGATCTGGAAAAAACTTTACCACAATTACCTTGATCTGGGATTGAGGTAGAAGTTTCAGCCACGAGAACAAGAGAGAGTTGAGATCCAGCCATGGCCACCGCTGCTCGACTTGGGCCATCTTCAGTTGTAAGACCATCTCGTTTCTTTCGGGCTTGTAATTCGTGCCACCAGTCTGGGTAGCCATGTAATTTGAAACAGGTTTCTCGAGTGTGTTTTGTACTCCCACAGTGATTGCACTTATTCCCATCAAAATGACCTTTTGAACGTGAAAAGGACCCAGGCCTTTGTGGCTGGCCAGATTTCACGCCTTTGATGGCCATAGCAGCACCACTAGCCACTGATTCTACTCCAGAGATCATCACAGATTTTCAGAGATCTTCCCTTCGAATGTGAGCATATGCCTTCTCAATGGAAGGAAAAGGTTTCAAGCGAAGAACATCGCTCCGAACAAGATCCAGTCGGTCATCTAGTCCGTCAAGAAACTTGTACACTCGCTCCTCCTGTAAAATGGAGTTGTAGCTTTGTATGTCAGTTGCACATTTCATTGGATTCGGTCGGCGAAAATCGATCCCTCGCCACAGACCCTGTAGGTCGTTATAGTATTTTTCTATTGATCTCCTGCTTGTTTCATTCGAAATACACGACGTCGGAGCTCGTATACCTGTGAGGTGTCAGTTCCATCAAAGTATGTTGTTGCAGCAGAATGCCATACCTGCTTAGCTGTTGGGTAGAGAATAAAGTTCACAACCAAGGAGTGGTCCATGGAGTTGATCAACCAGCCTTTCACCATGGCATTCTCAGTGCGCCATTTACGAAAGAGGGGTCGGTTTCTGGTGGTTGGGGATAGTATCCATTGATGTATCCCAATTTGTCTTTTCCTGAGATATACATCTCAACAACCTGGGACCATAATCCATAGTTGGACACATCCAACTTAATGTTGATGGGAAGCATCGGGGAATCAGTGATGGGAGAGAAAGAGGTCTGGACTCTTGACAAAGACTCCGTCATTTTTTATGTTAGATTATCAAGGCTGTTTTCGTTGGAGTCAGCCATGGAGGCCAATCAAAATCTTGTCCCTTACTCGATCGAAACCGAGGGAACCCAAGATCATGCTCTGATACCATGTCAAACATATGTTTTTCTTTCTCATTGATACCATAGAAATTGAGTACAAGATACAGAGATACAAAGAAAACTATTTTAGGAAGTTTATTCTATGTCTGTACAATATTATTTACGGCTACAATCCCTTGAATGAAAGGATTCCTAAATCTAAGATTTCCATAGCTAGCAAACCACAGCTGGCTAATTGAAAGACTCACGCCAACACTCTGTACAAAGGTAAAGATAGAGACATAAGACTTCATTAAATTGACCAGATAATTTCTTCTTTGTTGGGCTTCAGAAATGACTTGTGTCTTATCTGGATTCAAGACCCCTTCTCTAAACTGATGGCTCTAGGCAGAACATACTTCCATTTCAAATACCTGCGATGGGTGACTATTCTAAACTCCACACATTCATCAAAGAACTTAACATTTTCCTCAGCATATTCCCGGACTTCAACCATCAACGAGTCAACTTGATTCTGGACTGGGGAGATGGGTTCACCAAACACTACTTTCTTTTTTCCTAACACAAATTGCGTTGTCAGTTTGGATTCAAAGTGTAAGGACCGTGTATCGTATTATCGTAAATCTTATATGATTATCGATAATTAATGAAATTGTCATGGATTATGTATTCGATGTATATCGTGACAATGAATTGAGAAATGAATATTGTATATGAATTGACGTTGTACGAACTTGATTTGAAAGGCCGGACGCCAATATAGTACAAAAACAATAATTTGTACAGAACATGTGGCGCACGAGCGGTAGAAAATTACTGCCCGAGCGCCAGGGTATCTGATATAAGTGTTCGGGCAGAATGTTCCGCGCCCGAGCGGTAACTTTTGACCGCCCGAGCGCGGCACATGCGAAAAAAATTATATATTTGTTATCTACGCGTCGAGGGCTTTAGACTGAGGTAATTTTCTTCTGATTTCAGCAGTTTTAAATATCAAAGTGCTGGAATAGCATGTATTTGAAATTGAATTTCTGATATGTAGTAGAATATCCGACAATAAACTTATATTCGAAGTCGGAATTGAATTATGATATGATTTTGATTTGATATGAATATTTGAAGTTTCAAATGATATTTGAAACTCATATTAATGATTTTGGGGCATGTTATTGATTGGAATGAGTATGTTATTGATGTAGATAAAGTGTAATACCGATATCTTCAGGCTACATCAATTAGAACGAAGAATTGAGGTATGTTGCAACCGGGTAACATACGACGGGTATCTGTATTATATGATATATATCGGTGTTATTGGATTGATTGGATTGGAATACGTGTCTATGTGCCTATTTGATGATTTGATGTGGCATACATGACATTGAGATTGAGATATCGATGTATAAAATAAATGTTTTCTTAACACACATCATTTTATGCATACATCGATACATGACATGCACGTTGAGCTATGATCCTTGGATACCCTGATATGATTTGATTGGATTCCGGGGTTTGTGAACACAATCGCTATGCCGGTATTGTATGACCCGTAAAGCATAGACAATTGTGGCCCCATATGATTGGATATGAGATGTGGGATTGATGGCGCTTCGTCGACGCTATCATATGTGTATTCCCATATCGGCCGGTGTGCCAGCTCGAGCATTGATTTGATTTGATAGCGATTCGATTGATTCTGACATGTGCTCAGTGGATGGGCATTTGACCTGATACCTCCACGACATACATGCATTGCATACCATATATCATTGTTTAGATATCTGTGGTATATATGATTGGTTGTTCCATACGGAGCTTTGCTCACCCCCAAGGGGGGCTGTTGTTGTCTTTGTGTGTGGACAATGGCAGGTACTCCAGGATATCAGAAGACCGGAGAGGGTACTTCTGGTGGGAGCCACAGCTTGAGCTGAGGTTTATGTTTATGTCTTGTTCCCAGTATATATGTATATGTATCTATATACCGGGGCATGTCCCGAGGATATGAGATGTTTGTATGTGATTGGTTGTGATTACGTGTGGGCATGATTATGACGTGAGATGAGATACTATTTTTAGTATTAAAATAAAATGACTTGGGCTCATTGTAAAGAAAATTTAAACTCGTTTTCCGCTGTGATTAATTAACCCTAATCAGATTGCATTGTAATAACGATTATGAGCTAAGGGCCCCACACAGAGTGGTATTAGAGCATAGTTGGGAATGCTCTATTGAGTCTTGTGTACACTTGAATAGGCACAAATGAATTGTGCGTATGTGTTTGACTTATTTGTATTACTTGCTCTTATGTGATTTGATTTTAGTAAGTATCTGATGAGATTGATGATATGAGGTGATGAGATTATGAAATTGATATGAAATTGTGATACTCATCTTTTGATTTGTAGATGGATCACACGAATGAAACTGCGAGTAGCCGTACTGAGAGGATTGTTGGGCAATTTGAAGGATTGTCCATGGATGTTGTGATGGCTCGATTCCAGGATCTGAAACCACCGAGGTTCTTTGGCACTGAGAGTGCTGAAAGAGCTGAGGCATGGCTAAAGGATATCGAGCACTTGTTTAATATTGTTGAGTATTCCAAGGCTCGGAGACTGAAACTTGCTTTGTATCAGCTGAAAGACCGAGCTAAATCTTGGTGGGAAGCCGCTGAGATTGGATTGAAAGAGGCCGGGACTTAAGTCACATGGGATGTCTTCAGGGCTCAGTTTTTGGAGCAGTATTCCCCTCCTTCCTATTATACTGCTCAGGAGAATGAATTCAATAATCTGCAGCAGGGAACGATGTCTGTTGCAGAGTATGCTTCGAATTTTTCCACTCTGTTGAAGTATGCACCTCACGTAGCTGGGAATGCGAAGGCAAAATATAACAGGTTTGTGAATGCATTACATCCTGCTATATATACTTATGTTGTTTCTGGATTGCCTACCAGCTACGCAGAGGCAGTTGAACGAGCTAAGGCAGCCGAGGCTGGACTCAGGCAAGGAGGTCCACAGTATACTCCTCCACCTTAAGTGTCAGCTCAGCAGCCTGCCCTGCGTCCCAGAAGCAAGAAGATTATTTTGTCTGAAAAGGTTGTGCATAATTGTGTATTGATATATGAGGATAATGTGGCATTTCTGAATTTGATTGTCCTCCCAATGCACGACTTTGACTGTATTGTTGGCATGGATATTTTGACGACAAATCGAGCTACTGTTGATTGTTGTCATGGAGTGGTTCGATTTCGACCGATTGATGGACCCAAGTGGAATTTTTATGACAAGAGTTCCCAAACCAAAATTCCATTGGTATCTTCCTTGGAAATGTCTCGATTGTTGACTAGCGGAGATGAGGGTTATCTTATCTACGCTATTGATATTTCGAAGAAGGAGTCTTCTTTATCTGAGATTCCAGTTGCGAAAGAATTCTCGGATGTATTTCCCGATGAGATTCCTGATTTTCCTTCTCATCGAGAAGTTGAGTTTAGTACTGATCTTGTGCCGGGGACTGCGCCTATTTCTAAAGCTCCTTATCGCATGGCACCCCTGGAATTGAAAGAATTGAAAGAACAATTACAGGATCTTCTCGATAAGGGATATATTCGACCGAGTGTATCACCTTGGGGAGCTCCAGTTTTATTTGTTCGAAAGAAAGATGGTACTATGCAAATGTGTATCGATTATAGGCAGCTGAATCGGGCTACTGTGAAAAATAAATACCCATTTGCTCGTATTGATGATTTATTTGATCAGCTTCAGGGTACTTCTGTTTACTCTAAGATTGATCTTCGTTCTGGGTATCATCAAGTACGAGTTCGAGACGAAGATGTGCCCAAAACTGCTTTTCGTACGAGGTATGGCCACTATGAATTCTTGGTTATGCATTTTGGTCTTACGAATGCTCCTGCTATTTTTATGGACTTAATGAATCGGGTCTTTCGAGATTATCTAGACCGATTCGTTATTGTTTTTATTGATGACATTCTTGTGTACTCGAAATCGAAAAAGGAGCATGCTGAACTTCTGAGACCGGTACTTCAAACTCTACGTACTAGTCATTTGTATGCCAAGTTGTCCAAATGTGAATTCTGGATGGACAAAGTGGTATTTCTGGGCCACGTTATTTTGAGACATGGCATATCTGTTGATCCTGCGAAGGTCGAAGCTGTATTGAATTGGCCAAGACCTACGAATGTTCCTGAGATCCGTAGCTTCATGGGTTTAGCTGGATATTATCGTTGTTTTATTGAAGGATTTTCGAAGATAGCTAAACCTATTACTCAACTGACACAGAAGAATCAGATATTCATTTGGTCAGATGAATGTAAAGCTAGTTTTCTTGAATTGAAGACGAGATTAACCACAACACCTGTGCTTACTATTCCCTCAGGTACCGGAGGATTTGTGGTATGTACAGATGCGTCTGGTAAAGGTTTGGGCTGTGTTTTGATGCAACACGGCAAGGTGGTTGCTTATGCGTCTCGTCAATTGAAATCTCATGAAACACGTTATCCTGTTCATGATCTCGAATTGGCTGCCATTGTGTTTGCTTTGATGATTTGGCGCCATTACTTGTACGGAGAAAAGTTTGTTATCTATTCGGACCATAAGAGTCTGAAATATCTCTTTTCTCAATCTGATTTGAATATGAGGCAACGCAGGTGGATGGATCTCCTGAAAGATTTTGATTGTGAGATTCAATATCACCCTGGATCGGTGAATGTTACTGCGGATGCCCTGAGACGTAAAGTTTATGATTCTGTTTTAGCTTCTGTCAATGTCGCCAAAGTACACGAGGATATATGTACTTCTGGCTGGACTTTTCACTCGAATTGAAATTCTGTCACTATCTCAGCATTGCAAATTGAGCCGAATTTGATATCGAAAATACGAAAGGCCCAACGAAGCGATGCTCAAATCCAAAAGTCGAAAGAACTTGTATCTGCAGGACATCAGTCTGGATTCCAAATTTCTTCTGATGGTTCTTTACGACTTAATGGTCGGCTGGTAGTTCCTGACGACTCTGATTTGAAATACGCCCTTCTTCGAGAAGCACATTGTAGCAAATACAGTATTCACCCTTGAGGTCGGAAGATGTATTTGACATTGAGACCTCAATTCTGGTGGAGACGTATGAAGAAGGACATTGCTGAGTTTATTTCGAAATGTCTTGTCCGCCAGCAAGTGAAAGCCGAGAGAATGAAACCAGGAGGATTGCTCCATAGTCTTGAAATCTCGAAATGGAATTGGGAACATATCGCTATGGATTTCGTGACTCATTTACCTCGTTCGCCCAAGGGCTGTGATGCTATTTGGGTGATTATTGATCGGCTTTCGAAATCTGCACATTTTATTCCGTATGAACGGACTTATCTTTATAAGAGAATGTCCCGTTTATACATTGAGAATGTTGTGAGACTACACGGTGTGCCAGTCTCAATTGTATCTGATCGTGATCCCAGATTTGCTTCTAAATTCTGGGGTAGTTTTCAGGAAGCGATGGGTACGCGTTTGGCTATGAGTACTGCTTATCATCCTCAAACTGATGGCCAAACTGAGCGTACGATTCAAACGTTAGAGGTTATGCTACGTGCTGTTGTGATGGATTTCAAAATGGGATGGCAAGATGCCTTACCATTGGTTGAATTTTCTTATAACAATAGCTTTCAGACGAGTATCGGTATGACACCGTTTGAAGCTCTATATGGGAGACGATGTAGATCACCTTTATTCTGGGATGAAATTGGTGAAAGACAATTGACTGGACCTGAAATGATATAGGAAATGAACGATAAGGTTCAGTTGATTCGGCAACGGATGAAAGCTGCTCAGGATCGTCAAACGAGTTATGCGAATAAGCGAAGACGACCCTTGGAATTCCAGAAAGGTGACAGATTATTTTTGAAAATATCTCCCTTTAGAGGCACTGTTCGATTTGGCATGCGAGGGAAGTTATCTCATCGTTATGTTGGTCCATACGAGATTCTGGATCGAGTTGGTGATCTTGCGTATCGATTGGCATTGCCACCAGCTCTATCTGCTATTCACGATGTATTTCATGTTTCTATGCTGAGGAAATATGAACCAGATCCATCACATGTACTTGCACCTGATGAGGTTGAACTTGATCCTTCTCTTTCCTATGTTGAACAACCTGTTCGCATTATGGATCGAAAGGAAAAGATATTGAGAAACAAATCGATTCCTCTAGTACGAGTGCTATGGACACGACATGGTGTTGAAGAATCAACGTGGGAATTGGAGAGCAAGATGCGAGATTCGTATCCGCATTTGTTTGATTCTACGACATCTATTCCATTGTATTCGATGTATTCTGATCCTTATTCTGATTTTATCTTTGATATGTACTATAACTGGTAACATATGTATGTTTGCCCATGTTATGTATATAGTGATGTTTGAGATTTCGAGGACGAAATCTTTTAAGAGGAGGAGAAATGTAAGGACCGTGTATCGTATTATCGTAAATCTTATATGATTATCGATAATTAATGAAATTGTCATGGATTATGTATTCGATGTATATCGTGACAATGAATTGAGAAATGAATATTGTATATGAATTGACGTTGTACGAACTTGATTTGAAAGGCCGGACGCCAATATAGTACAAAAAAAATAATTTGTACAGAACATGTGGCGCCCGAGCGGTAGAAAATTACTGCCCGAGCGCCAGGGTATCTGATATAAGTGTTCGGGCAGAATGTTCCGCGCCCGAGCGGTAACTTTTGACCGCCCGAGCGCGGCACAAATCAAACTCGAGGACAGAATGTCTCGCGCTCGGGCGCGAGAATTCTACCGCCCGAGCGCGAGAGGCGGTGGGATGAGGATAAATTCTTCTTTCCTTTTCCTCCGTCAGTTAATTTCAGTGAATTCGAGAGACGCGAAGGAATTTTGATTTCTTTCTTCCAAATCGACTTCGAACGCTGTCTAAATGCGAAAAAAATTATATATTTGTTATCTACGCGTCGAGGGCTTTAGACTGAGGTAATTTTCTTCTGATTTCAGCAGTTTTAAATATCAAAGTGCTGGAATAGCATGTATTTGAAATTGAATTTCTGATATGTAGTAGAATATCCGACAATAAACTTATATTCGAAGTCGGAATTGAATTATGATATGATTTTGATTTGATATGAATATTTGAAGTTTCAAATGATATTTGAAACTCATATTAATGATTTTGGGGCATGTTATTGATTGGAATGAGTATGTTATTGATGTAGATAAAGTGTAATACCGATATCTTCAGGCTACATCAATTAGAACGAAGAATTGAGGTATGTTGCAACCGGGTAACATACGACGGGTATCTGTATTATATGATATATGTCGGTGTTATTGGATTGATTGGATTGGAATACGTGTCTATGTGCCTATTTGATGATTTGATGTGGCATACATGACATTGAGATTGAGATATCGATGTATAAAATAAATGTTTTGTTAACACACATCATTTTATGCATACATCGATACATGACATGCACGTTGAGCTATGATCCTTGGATACCCTGATATGATTTGATTGGATTCCGGGGTTTGTGAACACAATCGCTATGCCGGTATTGTATGACCCGTAAAGCATAGACAATTGTGGTCCCATATGATTGGATATGAGATGTGGGATTGATGGCGCTTCGTCGACGCTATCATATGTGTATTCCCATATCGGCCGGTGTGCCAGCTCGAGCATTGATTTGATTTGATAGCGATTCGATTGATTCTGACATGTGCTCAGTGGATGGGCATTTGACCTGATACCTCTACGACATACATGCATTGCATACCATATATCATTGTTTAGATATCTGTGGTATATATGATTGGTTGTTCCATACGGAGCTTTGCTCACCCCCAAGGGGGGCTGTTGTTGTCTTTGTGTGTGGACAATGGCAGGTACTCCAGGATATCAGAAGACCGGAGAGGGTACTTCTGGTGGGAGCCACAGCTTGAGCTGAGGTTTATGTTTATGTCTTGTTCCCAGTATATATGTATATGTATCTATATACCGGGGCATGTCCCAAGGATATGAGATGTTTGTATGTGATTGGTTGTGATTACGTGTGGGCATGATTATGACGTGAGATGAGATACTATTTTTAGTATTAAAATAAAATGACTTGGGCTCATTGTAAAGAAAATTTAAACTCGTTTTCCGTTGTGATTAATTAACCCTAATCAGATTGCATTGTAATAACGATTAGGAGATAAGGGCCCCACACAGAGCCTGACCAAGTAGCCTCAATTGAATCCTTTATGGAATCTCATATCCGATTGAGGGGCTGGAATAGGATACAGAATCCTCATAACTCTTGGTGGGACTAGGACAACAACAAATTCCACCTTGGAAGTTACACGCTTTTCAATATCCTTGGAAGCAACTGGAGCAACTAGTTCAGCAACCTTCGTTGCACTGGGAAACTTTGATATTGGGACTGCTTCAATGATCTTTGGAACCATAGGACTAAAGGTTGTCTCATTCTTTAAAGTCCTTGGCTTCTTGGTCAGTTGAGGAGGACTAGCCTCAAAATCACTAGATTGAATCACCAATTTTCTCATAGGCTTAGGTATTGGATCCTTGCTGCTCTTTTTTCCTTCGGTTGGCTTCATGCCAGCAATCATCTCTTCTCGTTGGAGAGATATTCAGAGCATCTACTTTAGGCCAGTTCCATCAAATTCTTAGCGTTCAGTGTTTTGAACCTGTTTGCTTCCACAGTAGGACGAGTGATGCTCAAACCATAACCTTCAGTAGTTTGTCTAGTAAGATCATAGATAGCGTGGTCATCATCTTTGTTGGCCATTGCTTTGATCCATGTTGTTTCAACCTTGTCTTCTAGTTTGAATTTCACGTCAGAGTCTGAGGATTGCTCGATTTGTGCTCTATGTCTAAGTCGAAAAATATTATCAATCTCTGGATCAAAAGACTCTAATTCTATGTTTCCTCTAGCACAACTCATACACAACTAGATAAATCCTAAAAAACAAATATGAACTTATGAATATACGTAAAATCAATAAAAATAAATAAAAGTCTCATCTCAAAAAAATAATAAATCCTAATATTAAACAATTTGATCACCGACACAGGCACCAAAAACTTGACCGATGATTTCGGTTGAGAATAATTATAGCAAGTGGACTAGGTAAAGTAATAGTAATTTGATGATGAGTCAGGGTATCGTACCCACAGAGATCGGTGTTTAAATACTAGAATATGAATTATTTTTCCTAATTTAGGATAATTAAATTTAAGTGAGATGACATAAATTAATTAAAATTAAACTAAAAAATTTAAATAAATTAACTAAAGTAAAAAAATCTAAACTATTAATTTAGAAGAAAATTCAAATTCTTTAAAATCGACTAAGGCGCACAACTCAAATCCAAATCAATAAATTAATTACTTAATTTAGGACAAAATTCTCAAAATTATTTATTAAACGATTTCTCGAATTAATAAACCTAATTAAATCTAACAGTCCAATTATTCCAAACTGAATTTAATTAGATTTACCCGCATTAAGTCGCTGTAAAATTCATTTTTTCAACCTAAAATCGTACACTAAAATCAAATACTATTTCTAGTCAGTTTATCTATGGGTTGATTGATTTAGTAAAACAAATATTAATCTATCGTCTTCCTATTTTAAATTAACCAATAACTATTTAATATAATTAACCATATTAAAAGAACACAACGATAAAAGACATCAATTAATGAATTGAAATAAGTAATAAAATCGAATCAAACTCAAAACATCATAAATAACTTGTCTCGACCCTATCATGACCTTAGCTATAAAAGTCTACCATAAATTCAAAACAAAAATGAAAACTCGTGTTTAAATTCATAGGAGAAAACATAATCAAGAAGGAATACGAGGAATTTTCTGTGATTTTGGTGTGCTGAGATCTTCCTAGCGTGTTCTCTCTTCTGTCTTTATCTTCAACTGTGTTCTTCTTCTTCCTCTATGTTGATGTCTTCACTTTTGTTCTCCTCTTTTTGTTCTCCTCCCATCATTTCAACTCACTTCTCTTCCTCCCTTATGTTCTCTATCTTCTTTCTCGTCTCTGTCTCTCTCTTCTTTTTCACGCCTTTTTCTTTCAGAGTCTTTTGTTTGTTCTTTTATCTCAACTTATTAGGCCCAACTCTCCAAATCTTTGAAGCCCATATCAAATTAAAAATTGTTGAATTTTAATTCAAATAAGCAAATATTTAGGGATAACAATTACAAATAATCACAAATATTATAAAATAAAATCCATAAAATTTCTATAAGATTTGGGTTTATCACTCATGTTTATTTCATTATTTGCAAAAATAAATACATACGAACAAGCGCTTGATTTAGTTGGATTGGAGATTTTATCAAGTTTATTTGCGAAAATGAATATTTAATATTGTATCTTTGAGCAATTTATGTATCCGTAAAAGTTTATGTTATGATTTTCTGTATTAAGTTTAAGTTTATTTTCGAAAATATCTATTTTTTATTTTTTGCTGTTAATAGTTCTTTAGTTTCTTGCATGAAAATTCTTCAACGGTTCAGTTTCTCACGTTATCATTTCTTCAGTTTTTTAGGTTTATTTGTAAACTATGTGTAATTTATATGATTTATGTCCATTAATTAATGAAGTTACTGAATGGTGGCCATTCACAATTGAAGCTTGAGTCACAACGAAATTTTAAAGTTATTTATAAATTTTATAGAACTCGATGAATAATCTATCTTTTTATTTGTGTTTATGTTTAAATTCCATTAGGAGAAATTATATGTATATATTTTATATGTAAGTTTCAATGCAAGAAAATAGACAAATATAGATGTTGAGGTAATTGTTTCGTGCCATAATCTTTATATATAGGGAATAAAAACATGTGCAGATTGTAACCAAGCGAAAAGCAGTAAAACCAAGAAGTAATGTATAAGATAATTTCACAAAATTTACTAATTATGACGATAACGACTTGAAATCCTATTGCAATTATTGTGAGAAGTAATTTTTTTTTTTTTTTTTGGTGTGACCCATACAAGAATGGAACTACAAGCTTGAGATCTCATATGAACTCATGTAGAAATCACACTCATGCTGTTGAAACAAATCATGCACAACTAAGTTTACAACCAGGTGCCAGAGAGGGTGAGGTTTGCTTGAGTTCTTAGAAATTTGACCAGGATGAATGTTGAAAAGCCTGGCTAAAATGATTATAATGGCTGAACCCCTTCTCAAATTTGTAGAAGAAGATTATTTAAATTATTTATGTGTGGGGCTCTTAGTTCTTAATTGTTATTACAATGCAATTTGATTAGGATTAATTAATTACAGCAGAAAACGAGTGAATTTTTTTTTTACAATGAGCCCAAAATGTGACAATTATAGTTATGATAATAAAAATAATATATAATAAAGTTTCATCTAAACATATCACATCATAAAATATGTCCATGCATAATCGAAATCAACTACATATAACTCATATCATCGGGACATGCCCCGGGATATAGATACATATATACACTGAGATAGACCACTCAACCTCAACTCAGACGTGACTAATTCTAGAAGTATCATCTCCGATCTCCTGATAACCTGGAGTACCTACCATTGTGTCCACACAAAGACAACAACAGCCCCCCTTGGGAATGAACACAAGCTCCGTATGGAACAAACATAATATATATACAACATGTATCTACACAATGGTATATGATATACAATGCATGCATGTCGTGAGGATATCAGGTCAAATGCCCATCCACTGAGCATGTATTAGAACCAATCAAATCGCTATCAAATCAATGCTCGAGCTGGCACATCGGCCTCAATCAAGTATAAGGGATGATCATATGATAGCGTCGGCAAAGCGCCATCAAATCCCAAATCTCAATCAATCAATCATAGGGGTCACGAATGACTATGTTTTAAGGGCCACATAATGCCAAACGTAGCATCGTGCTCACAAACCCTGGAATCAAATCCAGTGATATAAAGGTATCCAAGGATCATAGCTCATTGTGTATGTCATGTATCGATATATGAATAAAATGATGTGTATTAACAAAAGATTTATTGTATACATCGATATACCAATCATGAATGTCATGTATGCCACATCAACTCAACAAGTAAGGCATATAGAAACATATTCTCAATCAAATCAATCAAACATATATCATATGATACAGATACTTGTCGTATGTTATTCAGTCATAACATACCTCCATTCTTCTTCTCCAGTCAATGTATCGTGATCCACAATTAGGATTTTAATACAGATAATCAATCTACATCATTAATATTTTCATTTCAATTAATGAATTCATTTAAAATCAACAATTCAAGTTACAAAATCTTTTGAAACTTTGAAAATGCACATCAAATTGAAATCATAACATAATTTAATTCTAACTTTGAAAGTTAGTTTCTTGTCAGTGAAAGTTAGATTCTTGTTAGTGATTCTATCACATATATTGAAATTAACTTCAAATACATGTTATTTCAGCTATTCAAGAAATAAATGTTCTGAATAGAGAAGAAAATTACCCCAAAAGAACGCTCTCAACGCGATGATTCCGAATATATAATTGGTTTCGAGTTTTGATAACGTTTCGAAGTAGATTCGTACACGTAGAACTTGAATTCCTCGTTTGTCTCTCTCGAATCTTCAAAAGTTGTAGGTGAGAGTCATTCTTATCACCATTAAATATTGGTGTGCGCACTGGGGCGGTAAATAAATGACGCCCTAGCGCACCAAGCTCTGCCCGGAGCAATTTTATCATGACGCACTGTGGCGATAATGAAGTGTTGCCCTAGCGCGCCAAGCTCTGTCCTAAATGTGCTTTAATGCCGCACTGGGGCGGAAATAAAGTGGCACCCTAGCGCGCCCTGTTCTGTCCAAACCACTAGGTTTCGAATTAGCAAAAGTGGTCAACATGAAAGTTGTAGATCTATGTATTGGATTTCATTTGCCATTGACCTCACTCAATTTGGATATTGGACGCGATAGTTACGCTCATTCTTCCAAGATGTGTCATTGTATGAACTTCAATGCTCACGATACATTTCGAGATGATTTTGCCCCTATTTTCAAATGGATTTGGACAAAACTCAAAATACAAAGTTTTAGTATAATATGTATTAGCTTTCTAATGAAGTTGGTTTTATTTCATTTCATTTGGACTAATACTCATATGATTATGCTAAAAACTGTAACATGTGTCACTTATATACTTCATTCACTTAATAACATTACAATCTCATAAATATCGATAATCAACATGTAATTTACGATAATACAATACGAGGTCCTTATATTGCTCCCCAGCTTAAAAGATTTCGTCTTCGAAATCTTAAGTATCTATATATATATATATATATATATATATATATATATACTAACATTGGAAACATATAATATTTCACCAGTTATAGTACGTATCAAAACTAAAATCAGTAAATGGATCATTATACATCGAATACAATGGAACAAGTGGAATAAATCAAATAAGTGTGGATATTATTCTCGCATCTTGCTTTCCAATTCCCACGTTGATTCTTCCACACCATGTCGTGTCCATTGTACTCGAACTAGTGGAATTGATTTGTTACGCAATATTTTTTCTCCTTACGATCCATAATGCAAAATGAATGTTCAATATAGGAAAGAGAAGGATCAAGCTCAACCTCATATAGTCGAAGCACATGTGATGGATGAAATGTCCATTACTCGTTTTTATAAAAAGTACTAATTATTTTTTTAAAACCTCACATAATCGGCTGGAATACATATATATATTAAAAAATATTTTTCACCATTTAAAATAAAACAACCAGCTAACATTTAATAATCTAAAGGAAAATAGTTGAAATCGTAAAATCGTTAAACGTTTTACCAACCCTAAAATCATTATTCGAAAGGTACAGCCCATACTACCAACCTAGGGATGGCAATTTCCCCCGCGGGTTTGGGGCCCCGCGGGGAAAACCCGAAACGGGGATGGGGATCCCCGATTTTTTCGGGTTTGGGTTCGGGTTCGGGGATTTTTTTAAATCCCCGATGTAGTTCGAGACGGGTATGGAATTACTATCCCCATCCCCGAAATCCCCGAACCCGCCCCGAAAATATATTATCAATAATAAAATAATAGTATTATTAGTATTAATAATATAATTTTTAAAATATTAATAATATTATTATTGTTGATATTGATATTAATATTAATATTAATTAAATATTAATAATATTATTATTGTTGATATTGATATTAATATTAATATTAAAATTATATCTAATAATAATATATAATAATAAGTTTTGGTTTGAGAAAATATCCGAATCCGTCATCGTCTTGTCATATTAATATTTTTGAAATGGGGATGGGGACGGGGATGGTAAGTTGATCCCCGAAGTTTCGGGTTTGGGGATTCTCCGAACCCGAAAAAACGGGGATGGAGGTGGGGATGGCATTCGGGGATGGGGATGGGAATGGCAAACCCGCCCTCACCCCGGCCCATTGCCATCCCTATACCAACCTCTCCAAAAACACTCATAAACATAAATAAATAGTCGTAAAATATTTAACATAACTTAAAATCATAAATCCAAAACTAGTGCGGAGAATGAGCGCCAGTCCTCGGGTTATGTGCACCTTCAGTCCAGTCAGATCAACCATCAAGTCCTCCATTATCATTATTAACATAATCACCTGCCATGACGTTTACTAATTTTCGGGTGTAAAATTACTGTTTTACCCATAGATGTAAAATTTCATGTTTTTGATATTTTCTTAATCTCGTCGACTCTAGACCATCCCAAATAATTATTTAAGCCTATATTAATTTTCTCGTATTCTTATTTGGCTTAAATCAATTACTTTTAAATTAATATTTAAATATAACGTATTAATGCGTTCTAATCCTGAACTAAACCAAACTTTAATATAAAATTCTCATATTATAAACTTAGACTTTTAATAATTATTTTTCGTGAACCATGACTCAACCCCCATGAGCCATGTTTTTGATTTTAAAACCATGCGGAAGACCCTAATTTGAACCAACCTAAACCCTTCGAGCCATATTCAATTTTTCTCGAGCCAAGCTTGGACCACCTCGAGCCGAACCCTGCCCAGCTCCTCTAGGGACCCTCCTGGACCCTTAGGACCATAGGACTCAGCCCCAAGCTTGAAACCAAACCCCAGCAACAGATGCAAGCCATGGCTGAGAGCCCACCTAGACTAGGACTCTATTTTTTTTTACTTAGCCACTTAACCAACTAGCCAACCCTTGAATCAGCCCCTCATGCACCCTCATAGGACCCTAACTACTTGACCTAGCACAGCCAAAGCCCTTTGGCCGAGCCCCTTAACCCTCCCTTAACCCTATGCACGTTTCTGCACAAAAGCGCGCTGCATGACCCCTTCTCGGGTCTAGGACTCTTCCCCAGCCCTGGTCCCAGCCGAGACCAAGCCAAGCCACCAATCCCATAAATCGAGCCCTATGATCAACAACCAACATTTTTCGGTTCCACCTTGTTTAGTTCATGTTTGCAGCGTGTGGTGTGTGTTCTTAGGACCCTAAACTCATGTAAAGACATCCTTGATCATATCCTAATCATGACAGCCCATTCTAACACATAAAAACATGTTTTAGAAATAAAAAATCAAGAGTTTAACCCATACATATGCATAGTTCCGAAGATAACTTGATGTGTGCACTATGTGAAAAATGACATTTTTCTTCGCCAGGCGTTACTTCGGCAAAAATAAATTACGAAGTAATATATTACCAATAACTTCATTAATAACACAAGCGAAGTAAAATAATATATTTTACTTCGGATGTTTAAAAACACGGGCTTCACTGTATTTTTTTTATATATTTTACTTCGGCATATAAATTTTGATGAAGTAAAAAATAATGAAAATACGTCTTAATGAAGTAAAAAGATTAAAACATGCGACGGGTTTTTTAAACCGTCGCCGAATTTTAAATCGGCGACGGTTTAATTTAACCCGTCGCTAAATTTAGCGACGGTCAAATAAAACCCGTCGC
Source organism: Primulina eburnea (assembly GCF_022965805.1). Lineage (NCBI taxonomy): Eukaryota > Viridiplantae > Streptophyta > Magnoliopsida > Lamiales > Gesneriaceae > Primulina > Primulina eburnea. The sequence goes on from NC_133113.1 coordinate 24,218,625, forward strand.
ATATTTAAAACTAGCGACGGTTGTTTAGAAACTGTCGCTATCTGTAGCAACGGTTGTTATTTGACCGTCGCTAAAAGTAGCGACAGGTTAAAATAAACCGTCGCCGTTTTAAAATTTGGCGACGGTTAAAAGAACACCGTCGCCATTTTCAAAAAAATTCCACCCCGCATATATTTCCCTCCCTTTTAACCGTCGCCGATTTAAAATGTTGCGACGGTTTTTACTAAATCCGTCGCTAGTTTCAAAAAAATTCAATCCCGCCTATTTTTCCCTCTACTTTCTTCCACCACTCTCTATAAATACATACAAATTCTCTCCAATTTATTCCACTTCACTTCACAACAATTAAAATTTTTTCTCACTTACACAATTTTACAACTTCACAACACTTAAAATTTTTATCACTTACACGATTTTACAATTTCAAAACACTTAAAATTTTTATTTCTTACACGATTTTACCACTTTACCATACTTAAAATTTTTATCTCTTACACGATTGTACCAATTCATAACACAGATTTATTAAATTTTTTATATTTTACCGCACCAATTCATAACACAGACTTATTAAATTTTTTTTTATTTTACCTAACATATTAGCGACGGAACTCATTTGAGCCCCGTCGCTAAGTAGCGACGGTTTGTGATATAAATTCCGTCGCACACTAGCGACGGTGTTTAAAATGACTTACCGTCGCAATATAGCGACGGTGTTTAACATGAATTCCGTCGCAAATTAGCGACGGTTTTTAACATGTATTCCGTCGCTAAATAATAATTAAGAGGAAGTTATATAATATACTACTTCATTATTCACTATAATCGATGAAGTAAAACACATTTATTACTTCGACACCGGTCCAATTCTGGACCGGTTTTCCTCCCAAAACCGGCCAAAAGACTTCGGTATTTTCAATACTACAACTTCGGGTATTATGTGAAGTAAAAGGTACATCTATTACTTCACGTCCATATACTTCGGCACTTAAGTACCCTATTACTTCAGATATTATCTGAAGTAAAAAGTGATTTTTGGCATAGTGGTGACTTGTTTTCATTCAAAACATGATCAAATAAATACTATGGTGTGATAGATGTTTGAAGAAAGAATATGGCGTGTCTTTGCGTTTTATAAGAAAATAACGAAAATGTGTGGGGTGGACTGATACGAAAATGACTTGTTTTCATACATCAATCTCTAATACCAACTAAAACGTCCACTACTCATTTTCTTAAAAATACTATTTTTTTTAAACCTCACATTATCGGCCGAAAACATATATATATATATATATATATATATATATATATAATATTTTGCACCATTTAAAAATAAAACAACCAACTAACATTTAAAAATCCAAAGGAAAATAGTTCAAATCGTTAAGCGTTTTACCAACCATGAAAGCATTATCCGAAAGGTACAGCCCATACTATCAACCTCTCTAAAACCACTCATAAACATAAATAAATAGTCGTAAAATCTTTAAAATAACATAAAATCATAAATCGTAAACTAGTGCGGAGAACTAGTGCCGATCCTTGGGTTATGTGCACTTTCAGTCCATTCAGATCAACCATCAAGTCCTCCATTATCATTATTAACATAATCACCTGCATCAATCATACTTAGTGAGTCTAAAGACTCAACATTACATAATTTTGATAACAAGTACTACATATACATACCACATTCAACAGTGAAAATAATTGTACTTAAAATATCATTTTCATAACCGTACATAACATAAACATAAACATTTTTCATAAACTTTAAATATAACATTTTCATAAACATTTTCGTAAACATTCTCATATCAATATATCCATATTTATATCAACATATTCATATCGACATATTCATATTCGTTTTTGTTTTCGTTGAATTCGAATCGTTAATTGTGATTTTTGTATTCGTATTCGTATTGGGTGATGGATCCATCTACATATAACCACAGTACTGTGCGGCGTGGACATCAATGACACTCTCACCCTTCAACCGAGCCTTGGCCTACGTATTAACATATCATCATATTTGTATCAATGGAAATACGATCGCCGGGTTCCCACTGACTTTCTCCCTCAGATATCTCCAACATATCATCGTATTAGTCATAATTACTTAACTTCCTTCAACGTTTCGTATCCTCATCACTTTATAAAATTAAACATGCATATAACATTTTTCTTCAAAACCATGCATGCAACATATCTTTTAACATTATCTTTTTATCATAAAATCCATAAACATTTAAAATTAACATTTTGACATATTAAATCATAATCATTTAAAATAAATATTTTGACATATTAAATCACAAAGATCCATAAAAATTTAAAATAGACATTTTAACATATAAAAATCCATAAACATTTAAAATCACATTTTAACATATAAAAATCCATAAACATTTAAAATAAAAATATTAGCATGTAAAACAGCATTCAGGACACTGCCATGACGTTTACTAATTTTCGGGTGTAAAATTACTGTTTTACCCTTAGACGTAAAATTTCACGTTTTTGACATTTTATTAATCCCGCCGACTCTAGACCATCCCAAATAATTATTTAAGCCTACATTAATTTTCTATTATTTTTATTTGACTTAAATCAATGACTTTTAAATTAATGTTTAAATATAAGGTATTAATGTGTTTTAATCACGAATTAAACCAAACTTTAATATAAAATTTTCGTATTAAAAAGTTAGACTTTTAATAATTATTTGGCCCTCATGAAACATGAATCGACCCCCGTGAGCCATGTTTCGATTTTAAAACCATGAGGAAGACCCTAATTCGAACCAACCTAAACCCTTCGAGCCATATTCAATTTTTCTCGATCCAAGCTCGGACCACCTCAAGCCGAACCCTGCCCAGCCCCTCTAGGGACCCTATTGGACCCTTAGAACCATAGGACTCAGCCCCAAGCTTGAAATCGAACCCCAGCAACAGAAGCAAGCCATGGCCGAGAACCCACCTAGACTATGACTCCATGTTTTCTTGCTTAGCCACTTAACCAATGAGCCAGCCCTTGAACCAGCCCCTCATGCATCCTCCTAGGACCCTAACCACTTGACCTAGCCCAGCCAAAGCCCTCTGGCCGAGCCCCTTAACCCTCTGCACATTTCTGCACACAAACGTGTTCCATGACCCCTTCTCGGGTTGCTAGGACTTCTCCCTAGCCCTGGTGCTCGATTCCTTTTCTGACCCCTCATGGACCAGGCTGGCCCTGGTCCCAGCCGAGACCAAGCCAAGCCACCAATCCCATAAACTGAGCCCTATGATCAACAACCAACAGTTTTCGGTTCCAGCTTGTTTAGTTCATGTTTGCAGCGTTTGGTGTGTGTTCTTAGACCCTAAACTCCTGTAAAGACATCCTTGATCAAATACTAATCATGGTAGCCCCTTCTAACACATAAAACATGTTTTTGGAATAAAAAATCAAGAGTTTAACCCATCCCTATGCATAGTTACGAAAATAACTTGATGTGTGACTTGTTTTAATTCAAAACATGATCAAATAAATGCTATGGTGTGAGAGATGTTTAAAGGAAGAATATGGCATGCCTTTACGTTTTTAACCCATGATTAAATGTTGACGATTACGAAGAACATCGACGAACGACCTTGGCTTGAATTTTCCTAGCAATAGCCGAAACTTTCCTCTTGCATGCTATGGTGTGTGCCGTGTATTTGGAGGACAAGGAGTTTGGAGGCTTGAGGGTGTGGAGCGTGGGACTTGTGTGGGTTATGGGGTAGATTTGTATATTAAATAGTTAATTAAAACACTAACCAAGCTTAGGCCCATTAGGAAGGTTAATTAGGCCCATTAAGCCCATTAATTCTTAATTAAAATATTTTGTTCAATAAAGTTAGTGAAATTAATAGCCAGGTTGTCAAAACATTCTTATTTTTGTTGAAAATCCAATACCGATAAAAATTACGTCCCGGCGTATAAAATCATCTCGAAAATCCTTATTTTCAAAAATAAGAAAAAACATCAATCATATTTTAAATAATTAAAAACAACTATTTAATAAAAACATTTTCCATTTTTCAGGCACCGGTCTTCGTTATTCGGTCGCAACTCGAATAACATTTAAAAATACATTTTAATGCAATCATGTAGAAAAATATGTTGGGTGCAATAATTATCTTTGCTTGGTAGAGCGATCGAACCGTGGTGCTTGAGCTCATGTGCGGTTTAAAAAATTTGAGTTGCACCAATACCACCAGCTATAGCTTTTGGTAAAGCGGCAAGTCGGTTCTACAATTAGTATCAGAGCCAAGGTCACGGGTTCGATTCCCATTGATTGCAATGAGTGCAATTATTGGGAGGGAGATTTTTGGGTGCAATAATTATCTTTGTTTGGTAGATCGATCGAACCGTGGTGCTTGAGCTGCTGTGCGGTTTAAAAGATTTTAGTTGCATCATTACCACCAGCTATAGCTTTTAGTAAAGCGGCAAGCGTTCGGTCTTACAAATTATATTTTAAACATGTCAATATGCACAACATAATTAATTTATGCAATTAAACAATTAATTGAAATACACAAGGAATTTAATAACTTGTATGCATGTGGTTCGAGTGGACTTTCAAATTTTTTGGACGTACAATGGATCTGGTTCATACTTCCTCAACATAGAAACATGAAACACATCGTGAATGACAGATAAAGTTAGTGGCAATGCCAACCGATACGCATGATCACCACTCGATCAAGGATCTCGTATGGACCAACATATCAAGGAGATAATTTCTCTCGCATGCCAAATCGAACAATGCCTTTGAAGGGAGATATTTTCAAAAATACTTTATCACTTTTCTGGAATTCTAAGGGTCGTCTTTGTTTGTTAGCATAACTCGTTTGATGATCCTGAGTATATTTCATTCGCTGTCGAATTAACTGAACCTTGTCATTCATTTCTTGTATCATTTTAGGTCCAGTCATCTGTCTCTCACCAATTTCATCCTAGAATAACGGTGACCTACATCGTCTCCCATATAAGACCTCAAACGGTGGCATACCAATACTCGTTTGAAAGCTATTATTATAAGAAAATGCTACCAATGGTAAGGCATCTTGCCATCCCATTTTGAAATCCATCACAACAACACATAACATATCTTCTTTCGTTTGGATCGTACGCTCAGTCTGGCCATCGGTTTGAGGATGATAAGCAGTACTCACAGCCAAACACGTATACATAGATTCTTGGAAACTACCCCAGAATTTAGAAACAAATTTGGATCACAATCAGATACAACTGAGACTGGCACACCGTGTAGTCTCACAATATTCTCGATGTACAAACAGACCATTTTCTTATAAGGATAAGTCCGATCATATGGAATGAAATGTGAAGATTTTGAAAGCCGGTCGAAAATAACCCAAATAGCATCACAGCCCTTGGGCGAACGAGGTAAATGAGTCACAAATTCCATAGCGATATGTTCCCAATTCTATTTTGGGAGAGTAATCCTCATTGTTTCATTCTCTCGGCTTTCACTTGTTGACATATAAGATATTTTGAAATAAATTCAGCAATGTCCTTCTTCATATGTCTCCACCAGAATTGAGGTCTTAATGTCAAATACATTTTTCGCCCTCTAGTGTGAATACTGTATTTGCTACAATGTGCTTCGTGAAGAAGGACATATTTCAAATCAAAATCATCAGGGACTACAAACCGACCGTTAAGTCGTAAAGAAACATCAGAAGAAATCTGAAATCCAGAAGGATGTCCTGCAGATACAAGTTCTTTAGACTTTTGAATATGAGCATCGTTTCGTTGGGCCTTTCGTATTTTAGATATCAAGTTAGGCTCAATTTGCAATGATGAGACATTTACATAATTCCAATTCTAGTGAAAAGTTCATCCAGAAGTACATATATCCTCGTGTACTTTGGCGACAATAACAGACGCTAAAACAGAGTCATGAACTTTACGACTAAGGGCATCCGCATTAACGTTCACCGATCCAAGGTGATACTGAATCTCACAATCAAAGTCCTTCAGAATATCCATCCACCTGCGTTGCCTCATATTTAAATCAGATTGAAAAAAGATATTTCAGACTCTTATGGTCTGAATAAATAATAAACCTTTCTCTATACAAATAATGGCGTCAAATCTTCAAAGCAAATACAACGACGGCCAATTCAAGATCATGAACATGGTAATGAGTTTCATGTGATTTTAATTGACGAGACGCATAAGCAACCACATTGCTATATTGCATCAGAACACAGCCCAAACCTTTACCAGGTGCATCTGTACACACTATAAATCGTCCGGTACCTGAGGGAATAGTAAGCACAAGTGTTGTGGTCAAACTCGTCTTCAATTCAAGAAAACTAGCTTCACATTCATCTAACCACATAAATCTCTGATTCTTCTCAGTCAGTTGAGTAATAGGTTTAGCTATTTTCGAAAATCCTTCAATAAAATGACGATAATAACCAGCTAAACCCATGAAGCTACGGATCTCAGGAACATTCGTAGGTCTCGGCCAATTCAATTCAGCTTCAACCTTAGCAGGATAAACAAATATGCCATGTTTCGAAATGACGTGGCCCAAAAATACCACTTTTTCCATCCAGAATTAACATTTGGACAATTTAGCATATAAATTCCCATTGTGAAGAGTTTGAAGTACCAGTCTCAAATGTTCAGCATGTTCATTTTTTTTATTTTGAATATACAAGAATATCATTAATAAAAATGATAACGAATCGGTCAAGAAAATCTCAAAATACACGATTCATTAGATCCATAAAGACAGCGGGAGCATTAGTGAGACCAAAAAACATAACCAAGAACTCATAGTGGCCATACATGGTACAGAAATAAGTTTTAGGCACATCTGCTTCTCGAACTCGTAATTAATGATAATCAGAACGAAGATTAATCTTAGATTATATAGAAGTACCCTGAAACTGATCAAATAAATCATCAATACGAGAAAGTTGATATTTATTTTTCACAGTAGCCCGATTCAGTTTCCTATAATCAATACACATTTGCATAGTACCATATTTCTTTCAAACAAATAAAATTGGAGCTTCCCAAGATGATACAATCGATCAAATATATCCATTATCGAGAAAATCCTACATTGTTTTTTCAATTCCAGAGGTGCCGTGCGATAAGGAGCTTTAGAAATAGGCGCAATGCCCATCACAAGATCAGTACTAAATTTGAATTCTCGATGAGGAGGAAAATCAGGAATCTCATCGGGAAATGCATTTGGGAACTCTTTAGCAACATGAATATAAGATAAAGAGGGCTAGTTATTACAAACATCAACAGCATAGACAAGATAACCCTCATCCCTGCTAAAAAAAGCTGAGACATTTCCAGAGAGGATACCAAATGAATTTTAGCTTGGAACCTTTGCCATAAAAATTCCACTTGGGTCCATCAACAGACCGAAATCGAACTACCCCATGAAAAAAATAAACAGTAGCTCGATTGGTTGTCAGGATATCCATGCCTACAATACAATCAAAGTCGTGCATTAGAAGGACAATCAAATTCAAAAATATCACATTATCCTCATATATCAATACACAATTATGCACAACTTGCTCAGACAGAATAATCTTTCCTGGTGGCGTGGCTATCGATAAAGTATCAGACAATGGAGTATACATAATATCATGAGATGCAGCAAATGCATGAGATATGAATGAGTGAGATGCTCTTGTCTTGTATAAAATAAAACACGTGCATGATAATCACAAAGCATGCAGATACCAGGAAAAACACCATCAGGAGCTTCTTTTGCCTGATCCTCGGTCATGGCATACAATCTAACTTGGGGAGGGCCTTGGACAATCTGGCTACTAGGTCCTCCATATCGTGGAAGATTCGATTGCTGAAAAGAAAAAAAAGGAACAACATGTCTCATTATACTAGGGCCACCTTGAAATTCTGGCTAGGGTTAGGAAGAAGTCATACCACTATTCGGACATATTCGAGAGAAAATGACATTCCTGCCCGCAATGATAACAAGTACCAAACATACTCCGCCACTGCTCAATAGTATGCTTGCCTCCACAATGGAAACAATACGGAGCAATAATGGAACTCCCTCGCTGAGATCCACTGGAACTAGAAAAATATGAGGAAGCAGTAGAACCAGTCTTTTTAAACTTTTTACCTTTTGGACGCAAGGTAGGCTGCTGAGCTGACACTTGAAGTAGAGGAACGTACTGAGGATCTCCTCGCCTTAATCCAGCTTTGGCTGCCTTAGCTCGTTCAACTGCATCTGCGTAGCTAGTAGGCAAACTAGAAATGAAAAAGTTATATATAGCAGGATGTAAACCATTCACAAACTTATTATATTTCGCTTTTGCGTTTGCAGCTACATGAGGTGCATATTTCAACAAAGTAGAAAATTTCGAAGCATATTCTACAACAGTCATTGTTCCCTGCTGCAGACTATTGAATTCATTTTCCTGGGCAGTATATAAGAAGGATGAGAGTACTGCTCAAGAAATTGGGCCTTGAAGACATCCCATGTAACTTCAACACCGGCCTATTTCAATCCAATCTCAACGGCTTCCCACCAAGATTTTGCTCGGTCATTTTATTGATACAAGGCAAGTTTCATTTTCCGAGGCTTGGAATATTCAACAATATTAAACAAGTGCTCGATATCCTTTAACCATGTCTGTGCTCTTTCTGCACTCTCGGTGCCAAATAACCTCAGTGGTTTCAAATCCTAGAATCGAGTCATCACAAAATCCATGGACATTCCTTTAAATTGTCCAACCATCCTCTCAGTACTACTACTCATAGCAGTTTCATTTGTGGAATCCATCTACAAAATATAGTATGAATATCACAAATAAATATCAATGACACATCATCATATCAAATCATTAATCTCATGAACAACTTACTCAAACTAAAGTAAGTAAGAGCAAGTAATACAAATAATTCAAACACAAACACATATTTCATTTGTGCCTATTCAAGTGTACACAAGACTCGATCGAGCATTTTCAGCTATGCTCTGGTACCATACACTGTGGGGCCCTTAGCTCCTAATTGTTATTACAATGCAATTTGATTAGGGTTAATTATTACATTGGAAAATGGGTGAATTTTTTTTTTACAATGAGCCCAAAATGTGACAACTATAGTTATGATACTAAAAATAACATATAATAAAATCTCGTCTAAACATATCACATCATAAATTATGCCCACACATAAACAAAATCAACTACAATTCATATCCTCGGGATATGCCCCGATATATATATATATATATATATTATACACTCGGATATGCCACTCAACCTTAACTCAGATGTGACTCCCTCCAGAAGTTTCCTTTCCGATCTCTGGATAATCTGGAATACCTACCATTGTTCACACACAAAAGCAACAACGGGTGAGCACAAGCTCCGTATGGAACTACCATAATATATATACAACATGTATCTATACAAAGTTATATGATATGAAATGCAGGCATGTCGTGGGGATATCAGGTGAAATGTCCATCCAATGTATCAGAACCAATCGAATCACTATCAAATCAATGCTCGAGCTGACACACCTGATCATGCTAGAAACCGTAACATGTGTCACTTATATACTTCATGCACTTAATAACATTACAATGCCCTAAATTATCGATAATCAACATATGATTTACAATAATACAATACGAAATCCTTACATTATGGCCATCACATGTCCAAATTATAATTTTTTTTGAAAAAATGTTAGTTAGGTTTTGACAAAAAATTTGAAAAGCCAAGTTATTTTTTTTAAAAGAATTGTTTATTTCAGTTATACACCGAAATAATAAATATTTGATCTTCTCGACGTGTCCGCTTTCAATGATGAAAATAAGTTGAAAAAAATTTTGGTTTGTTTGATTTTGCTAATATGGTTTTGAGGTTCGGTTTTAACCGATTGATCATCCGTATTTCTTCGTGAAATTATTTCAAATTTCCTTATCTATAAAAACAAGCATACATCTAATTGGTCGTGAATGAAAAAGCCTAATGCATATCTTGATCTGATTAATTACAGATAGAGGTAAATTTTTTAAATTTTTTTCCCGAATAAAGAGTAGTAAAGAGTATTTGACCCAGTCGGATAATTTTTTAAAAACATTTCCGGTTTCGTAGAACCCAACCCGATTCTATAATTTTCGGTTTGGTGTGGGTTAGTTTTTTACTGCCGGACATTTTAAATTTTAATTTTTTTCCCTAAAATTCAATATTCAATATTTAATAATCAATAAATAAATAAATGTAAATGTACCAATATATCAGCCCCAAAAATGTACCAATATATCAGCCCCAAATCCCAATCACATTCTTCTCGATTCATAGCGTCCATGGCGGCTAGGGTTTCAATTTTTAATCTGGCATCTGATTCAATTACTCTCTCTCTTACAGTATCTCTCAAGCTATATTGCCTGTGGCTCATCAAGCACCGAATTTGTTAAAGCAGATGAAGCACTGAAGCTGTCCATTCGATTGTGTGGAACTAAAATGGCTGCCAATCTTTACTAAGAGGAAGCTCTCGTTTTTTTGCTGTTTTAATTCAGGTTTAGGAAACTGCAAGTCCCAAATCTAACGATAAAGGTGGATTCGTGTACCATTTTTTGTTTTTACAGTTTGTCAATTTGAAATGTTGTACAGTTATTTATTATTTCAATGTTAACAGAGTTGGGTACTCGGGATTTCCAAAAAATTATTTGAAAATTGGGAAAATGAGTAGAAATTGGGTGCATATCCACGCAATCCAAAGCTGGAAATTTTCAAAAATCCCGACCGCACCCCCAATCCCTAATTACAGAATTAAGCAGCAGATTATTCTACTGTTCCTAGAATGTTTCTCCCTGTGAAGTTGGTCCTTGGATTATCAATATATATGTATGTATTGTGTTTGATCTAATATTGTATCTATTGTATCTTCTACTTGTTCGCAACATTAAATTTGTTTTCTTTGTTTTTGCTTGTGTAATCAAAGGGCCCATATCTCCATTCATCTGCTAATAATGGGGCAAGCACCGAGTTCGGTTGCTTCACATGATCAAGACAGTTCAACACCAACTGACAGTTCCACACAGCCTTCACTTGATTCTTTAATAGCAGAAGCTGCCGCATATGGAGATGATGATGAGAACCAATCTTTAGAAGCAAAGGCTGAGAAAGCATTGGAATGCCCTTGCATTGCTGACTTGCGCAATGGTCCTTGTGGCACACAGTTTTCTGATGCATTTGTTTGTTTCCTCAAGAGCACGGCTGAAGAAAAAGGGTCAGATTGTGTTAATCCTTTTGTTGCTCTGCAGAAGTGCATAAAGGCAAATCCTAATGCCTTTTCAAAGGATATTTTAGAGGATGAAGAGATCAAGAACGAGGAGAAACCAAGCCCACAGTATACCATCCGGCCTCCCATTTGGTCTGAAGAATCAAAGACTCCAAAGCGCTCAACTTAGGTACATATAAGTTGAACCATCATCTTAGGTCATTCTTTTTGGCGAATCTACCATATTTGCTAAACAAAAATGATTTGTCATGTTAGTTGATAAATTGATTTATGCTAACTTGAAGATTGTAGTTGCTCTTACTTGCAACTTGATAGGAGAAAGTAATTAGAGAGATACAGAGATACTTGTAGGTAAAAAGTGGAAAATCTACAAAGCATTTCTAACTTCACAAAATTAGTTTCGTGAATTTTCGGAAATGTGCCAGCACAAATTTGAATTTATAAGCAATCCATCTATTTTATGGATCCATCCATGATAAGATATAGGGGATGTACACGGTTTGGCCACATGATCTAAAAATTTTGTTATTTGGCTCTGGTGTTGTGTACAGTAGAGGACCGGAACTCTTTCAGAAGCAGAGGCCCAAACTTTACATCTTTCGGTGTATATTGCTCCTGGTCAAGAAAGATTCGATTTTTATTTTCCGAGTTCGAGAGGTTTAAGTTATTTTCCCTATGATGAAATCATAAGAATAGTATCTTGATCTTGAAAAAAGGTAGACCAGTCAGTTATAGATCCAAATTAAAAAGTTTTGGGCCACTTTAATTTATGTATCAATTTCATAGTAATTGTAAAAAGACTCGTTAAATATGCGTTTATGAAAAAACAAAAAAAGTTGGCTTTTCCATTGTTAAATTCAAGCGTTTCACATTAGAATTCCACCGATTCTAATAATATTTTCTAGGAATTAAATAAGACCAAGAAAATACCCATATAACAACAATCTGGTGGGTGAAATAATCTATTATTTGAACACAAAACATCGTCTAATCCTTGAGAAATCCCACAACTTTGTACGATTTATGCTCATCAATCGGTATCTGCATATTAAGATCGGATTCGCGAATCCGACGACACCATTTTCTTGAACTCGTTCTCTCTTTTATGACGCGAGAAGAATGAATGAGCTTTAATTCTGCGGGAACATATTCTCATTTTAATTAATGAAAGTATAAGAATCAGTCGTTTTAAAGAGAAGGCTACTTGGGAATTAAGATATGATGTCTAATCAACAATATTATGATCCATATATATTTCCTCAAAACACATTAGTTGAGCACTTATAATAATTGGATTATGAATTTATAATCACCTGGAGTGATATAATGGGGATCGAGGCCAAGGCAGCAAAACCCCCTCCCCTATGTTGTAATAAAAAAAAATTGGATTAAAAAATCTGTGGTGAAGGGATAATAAATATTACTTTCATAATTTTAATCTAAATTAACGTCACAGATAGTACATTTTAAATCTTATGTAGTTACATGGACTCAAATATTCAACATTGTCTCCAATTTAAGGTTATATATATACATGAGTGGGTCTCATGTGAGACCGTCTTACAGATCATAATTTGTGAGACAAGTCAACACTACTCATATTCACAATAAAAAGTAATACTTAGCATAAAAAGTAATACTTTTTCATGAGTGACTCAAATAAGAGATCTGTCTCACAAATACGACCTGTCAGACCGTCTCACACAAGTTTTTGCCATATATATGTGAAAAGAATCTCTAAATTTTCTTAAAACAGACAAGAAGAATCCAGGTAGCATCCACAGGACGGCATGTCGTGTGTGATTCTTATCACAAGTATGTGTAAATACAAGATGAGTTAATAATTTTTTGGTCAAGTAACTTTATCATTTTCGGGCTTTTAATATATTGTTTTTTTAATTTTTGGTCTTCCATTTTTAGTCTCGGAGGGGTCAATATTCACTGGAAAAATCTGATTAGGCGGTGACTGAAGTTGATATGGTTAAAAGATTAGGAATATCTTGATTTATTTCATATACATTTTCTCTTTGATGTCACTTAACATCCAAGTTTAGTAGGCTTGTTCTGCCGAAAATTGACTATTCTGAGAGAAAATGAGCCAAAATAGTCAAATATGAAAAGATAATGTATCAGAGACCAAAAGTTAAAAAGTTAATGGACTGAAACCGAAAATTGTAAAGTTACTAGAACTAAAAAACATGGTAACCCATAAAAATTCAGTTATTCTATGGAAAATTCCAAATCCAAGTAGACAGCAAAAGAGATTCTCATATTACATAATAATAAACAGTAATACTCGGTCTCAAACTCCAAGTCCAAAAACCAAAATTAAGGGAGGGGTTAAATTACATTTAGACAATTCAGAAAAGCTTAAATATACTGAAAACAACTCCACCAAAAAAAAGAAAAAACATAGACCGAAGACCAAGTGACATAAAAAAAGCCGAAGCTCATAACACTTAAACCCGAGGTTTTTCACCTATCACGTATTTTTTTTTAAAATCAAATAGCATTTAGCCTATGGTTTTTCGTCGTTTTCGGAAAGTCGTTGATGGATGGGAAGGAAGAATATTAGAAGTCGAATTAAGTTGAAGCAACACGAGTCGAGTGTGGTATGTTGATGACAAGTGAGTGACACTTAGTATGATCACCACCGTCGTGATCTCCCTTGTGCAACTCGTCGTTGATGTTCCCATTTGCTTCATTTTTATCTTTCGCCAGTACTGATTCTGAGTTGTTTTTGATTGCCTCTGGTATTTCTTCAAGCAATTTCTTCTCCTTTTCTTCCTTGTATTTACCCCACAGCACCGAGTACAGACCAAACACAATTATGGCTGAACCAATCACCCTGTAATTTACACAACCAATATATTAATGAAATTATAGAACTACATGTAAAGAATTTTCCACACTATAAAAAGAACTAATCGTTCTTTAGCTGACAGATATCTTTTGAACATAGCTACTAGCTAGGTAGCACCATTGGTCACACTTTTGGCTTCTTTGGGAGCTTAAACCTAAAAGTACAACTTTTTAAGTTGAATTAGAGAGAGCTCTCCATGTTTATTAAGTATTCCTTTTTAAGTATCCGATGCCAGCGAAGGCTCATTCGCCAGTCCACGTGACTAGCAGCACTAGGCACCACCTCTCGGATGCAGCGATCGGCTCTCAATAGAGAACATCCTTGTTATATTATAAGCTCGAGAGAAGAGCTTTTGAACCTATAAAATTCGGTGTTTAAGTCGGAGAGTCCCTCGAAGTACACATTTTGTTGTGGAACTCATACTAGATGCGTAAATAGACGAAGGAATGAGAATCTTACCCTCCAAGGTAGATTTTTTCATCAAGAATAAAGAATCCCAATACAGCGACAATGATCATCATCAAAGGGCTAAAGGCTGTGGCAAAAACTGGGCCTTTGCTCTTCATTACTAGTCCTTGTACATAATACGATATGCTAGACGTCACGATTCCCTGCAAAAAATTTATTCCAAGATTTTATTATATTCCTGAAGGCATAAGAAATATATAATTTTATACGTAAAACGAGGGACACATTCTTTTATATATATATATATTGATTACTTTTTTAAAATACAACATAAAAAATTTCAAGTTTTGTTCGAGAGTTACTCACAGCATAGGCAGCAGCAAGAAGATTCATATCCCACCCAATTCTCCAGACAGAGGACTTATGCTCCATGACAAAAGTGACAGCAATTGCTTGCAAAGTTCCCATGAAGCACACCAGCGATGTAAGAGACAGCTGATGATTCGAATATGTGTTAAGCGCGGCTTTTTGTAAGATGAACAAGGAAGACCAAGCAAGAGTGGCTATGATCAGAAGAATGCACCCTATAAACCAGTCCCTATCGCTTGTTTCGCCACTTGTCGTGCCTCCCGCAGAGCGTAACTGCCGGTCTTTCGACCATGGCATCTCGACTAATGGACCTTTATACAAAGTCATCAGCATTGCTCCGGCAACTGTTACCACTGTTCCCACCACTTTTGCTTGGTATATCACCTTTTTTATGCTCACTTTCTCCATCCTATTCAACCATTAATTTTTTTTTTTTAAAATTTAATCAATAAGAGTCTCTACATGAACAGTTCCTATAGCAATTTAATAGTTCTCAAGCTCGAATGAACTCGAGTACTAAGTATTAATTTACCAAAAAAACTTAAATTTTTAAAAACATGAATGTATAAATCAATAAATAATAACACAATCAAGGGAAAATGGCGGTTTTCTAATATTTTTTTATAAAAATTATTGAACTTGAGTACTGGTCGAGTTTGAGACAACTTGTGCTCACTGTGAAAAATTATAAATGTGAGAGATAAAATTTTTGTTATTTCATGAATATATTTATGAGGAACATACCTGAAAATTATAGCCATGATGAATGTTAAGGCAGGTAACATATTGCTCATAGCACACGAGAAAGTTGGTGATGTAAGTTTAAGTCCAGCATAGTAGAAGTTCTGGTCAATTACTGGTCTGTTTATTAGCATAGGACATATAAAAAATTAAACTTAGAAATAACGAAAAAAATTCAAATAAAAATAAATTATAATTTTTTTGAAATGTTTCATGACAATATCGAAACTTACCCAAGAAGACCAAGAACAAAAATTTGCATGAACACTGGAAATGTTATCTTTGGCTGTGCTTTCCTACAATAACATTGAAAAATGCCATGAAATTGAGAAACGGATATCTACCATATATATATATATATGTAAGGATATTTGTGTTATTAAATACTTCAAAGGGTTCATTATGTATACAAAGTCATATTATTTTTAGCTACCTCTCGAAGAAGAAAGCAAAGGGAGCAATCACAGCAGTAGCGATGGCGTGACGATAAACGACTAGTACATAATGGCTCATCCCTCCATTTAGTGATATTTTGGTAATAATGTTCATTCCAGCATATCCAAATTGTAGAGAGATCATAGCAATATATGGTTTGCAGTTCTTCAGAAAACTCGAACCGCGATTTTCATCGTTTTCCATCATTTTTCTTGAAGTATTTTTGTGTATATCTATCAAGAAATATTAATGTTTTCTTAGGGTTTTCTCTTATAAGAAGTGAAGAATGAAGATGTGAACTATTTATAGTTGACATGTTAAGCAAATGGAAATTGTCCACAGCACAAGAGAATCGTCATTAAACAAACAAATGAGGGAGGATGTTACTGTTCAGGATCGGAATATTACTTTTTATTTAATAATATGATTATTTTATTTCATGTGGAATCTGATGGAATATATATACAAAAGTTAAATTAGAATTTTAGTCCCGTAAATTGGTCTGTTTTGGGTTTTAATCTTTTGTCAAATTTTAGTTTCATACAATAACTTGAATTTATTTTTTTTATTTTTATGTCTGAAACTACTAATTTCATCGAATATGATTTTTTTGGCCCAGATTCTTTTCTACGTGACGAGAATTAAACTCCTATCACTCAAATTAAAATTAATATGACAAAAAATAAATGAAAAATAGAGCAAAACGACTCCCTATACTTCAAATTAAAATTGGTCGTTTCAATTTATTTTTGTATATATTTATATATTAATATGTGTAATATAAGTTTTATCCTTATCACGTACATGAGTCACGTAGGAGATTATCGGTATCAAATAAAACAGTATTTTGTGGATTTAGTGGTTTCGGACAAAAAATACCACAACAATAAAAATCTCAAGTTACTGTATGAAAACCAACTTCGACTAGTTATATGACTAAAACTCAAAACAAATCAACTTAAATGAGTAAAATTGTAATTTCTCATATAAAAAATTATTCTATCCATTTTTCACATAAAATATGTTTGGTTTTGGAAGCTGACGAGAAAAGTAGATGGAGTACACGTTGCCGAACAAAACAAGGCATCTGAGTCATGAATCAAATGCGGAAAATATTGCATGGCGTAAGCTATCGTATTATGAGAATAATAATTGAATTCGAAATGATCACCACATTGGATATATATCTATGCATGAGATCAAATTTTTAATTGTAATTCCTTCGTTTAATTTGTACAAGAGGATAGCTACCAGAAAATTTTCAAAATTATATATGTATATATTACTATAAGATTTTTTTATATTAAAAATAATGTATTTTGCATGTTATTTAAGTTTTTTCGGCCAACCTGAATCTAAAATCATGGTCACGCCAATATTTTCAATGTTGGTAAAAACTTGTGTGAGACGGTCTCTCCGGTCGTATTTTGTGAGACATATATCTTTTTTTGGGTGCATCCATGGAAAAATATTACTTTTTATGCTAAGAGTATTACTTTTTATTGTGAATATCGGTATGGTTAACCTGTCTCACTGATAAAGATTCATGAGACTGTCTCACAAGAGACCTATTCCTTTATGTTATGGTTAGTGTGTTTTATATATGAGAAAATAGGTTTTAGTGCAATAACTCGACTTCTTCCGCGCTTTCGTTCTATTTTAGTCTAAATAGATCTGTGTGAATAATATCTAACACCATTAAAGTCGCCTAGCTATCCAAAACAAACACAATTTGCCCCTTAAAGTGAGATCCATTGAATTCTTTACAAGATCCCAAACATTATCTTAGGAGGATTAAATAAATTAATTTAATTTAATTAACAAACATAATGTCTTGTGACAAGCAAGCCACTGTGACAGCATACGTGAACTTGTGTACAACTTTGTGTATCATTAAGCAAGATTCTTAATTAACTTTCCTCTACAAAATTATCAAAGATTCGTTGGAGTTGGTTCTTATCAAATTGGAAAATTTTAATAATTCATTTGGAAAAAAAATAATGGAAAACTCATGATGATTTGGGAAGGCTCACATGATATTTTTTACTTTAAATTTTTTTAATGTAATTCATTATATATGCACCGTGATCAGTACGTACATAACATAAATCAAATATGTATCCAGAAAATAAAATATATAGATGAAATTTGAGATGTCGGTATAGAAAATAATTCAGACATTATTTTTCTTGTCGACTTTTTGACATTCTATATAACATGTACAACTACAAATTCACCTTAAAAATTTAAGAAGTCGTGTCAGGAGACAAAATTGTTTTAAGAAGAACCAATCTAGCTAGTTGTCTGGACTGAAAATCCATATTTAACTGGGTTGATCAAATGGGACAATTTAATCGAGTGTATCACAGTGAAGGTCATCCTTTGTCCTTTCCTATATAGTAGAATTGAAGGACAAGCAAATGAATTTCAATCATTCTTATGTGCAGGTTCTCATTGTCGCTTGAATCAAGTTCTGAAATTATTCGAGTTATATATATATATATATATATATATATAAAAGTTTCATTAAGGTAAATATGAGAGACATATCATATTATCATTTAGACTAAGATAATAAATATTTTCATATTTAATTTATCATATTTCGGATAAATATCATCAAGATAAATCACAATCAATTCAAAACCTCTTGATGATGTTTAGAGAATATCTATAAAGATTGACATACATGGTCCCTAAATCAGTGCAATTACTCATAAATACACTATCTCATAAATTGCATAAAAATTTAGAAGGTCTTTGTATTCGGTGTTCGTGGGATCTTGTTAGTTGCAGTCTCAAATTCAATATCAATGGTTGAAGATAATAATTTATTTCTGTTTATATTTTCACATAGATATCTTTACGTGTTATGATTGTGCATATGTAAGTCGAATTTAGTTCTTTATTGTGTTATATTTCTAACAATTTATATCAGTGAGATTTTGCCTCCGCATTGTTATTTATGAGATTTTTAAATTGAGCAAAAATTTTGGAAATTATATTGATGCAATGTATATTTCTGTCATGAATTTTACATGATTTTTGAAATTAATAATTGAAGGATCGTGTGCTGGTGCCTTTGAAGGCATTTTAAACACAATATTATCCAATGAGCTGCAATAGCTCGTGTTCTAAGAATGTTAACACCGATGAATTAAATCGAGTTTGGTTAAAAACCAAGCGGAAGATACTCGAATTAATCCTTCGTGAAGAAGATTGTTAAATTAGAAAACATTTTAATTTATGTAAAATGAATAACTGAAAAGCAGGGGATCAGTTGTCGCATTTACCAGTTCAGTTATGGCAAGAACTGAACTGATGGATACTCTAACTGATCAAGTCAGTTTGAGAACAACATTTAATAAGTTAAATACACAAGATATGTTTATGGATGTTCAGAGACTTCAACTGCTCATACGTAATCCCTTCTACAACCTCGGGTAGGATCCAATAGAAAGCTTTGATTTATACAACTACTTGTACAAACCCACTCACCTTAAGACTTAGACTATTGCCTCAACTGAACTCCTAGCCTAAAATGAAGGCAACACCTTCCAGTCAACACTTGTTTAACGTCTGTGTGTCAAAGACTACATACACAAGTTTAACGTCTTTTTTCATAACTGTATTTGGGTGGTGGTGAGTGTCTTCGTGTGGGGAACAATGATGTTCTCACACACTGAGAGAAATAAACTTCTTAACTAAACTGATAATACGATGAAGCGTTTCCTTTGGGCTGATTGCTTCTTGAAAGCTGATATGCAATATGCGTGCCATTTATTTCTGTATCTTCACACACTTCATGTGTTATTGTTCTTCACCGATCTTCTATTTATAGGCGGGAAGCTGATCGTACAGTAGGACTCAATAATTGTATCGTTTGCATCTTGAATTCGTTCTTTGGACTTCGTGTCTCGACTTTTCGACTGCCCTTCGGAAACGTTTGTCTTTAATGCTCTGATGCAACGTTCATTATTTTCCTTAGACTGGACAATTGCTTTGTACCTTTGTGTATAGCTGGAATCTACTGAATGAGTTTGTCTTCATCTACAACTGAAAAATTCTTAACTGACGCTCCGAACTAGTCAGCTGAACTGATCTTCAGTTGGGCTGGTGAAATCAGTTGACTCGTCAGTTGAACTGATTTCAGTCTCGTTTAGTTGAACTGATCAGCTAGGTTTTTTCATCAGTTGAACACTCCTTCGGCTGTCCGGGCTTCTGAGGTTCTCCTGCTGAACCACCTATCAACTGGAAAATCAGCTGAACTACTCATTTGACGTATACTTCGCCTGATTCAGTTTGTGTGATCAGTTGGGTCTTCAGTTTGCGAAGTAAACAGCTCGTAACTGATCATCGTTTCTGCACACTAAGGTAAAACAATAGTAATACAAAATAATAAGTTTTGTTAACATCAAAATTTAGATTGCGAACTTGAAAAAGTTCCAACAATAATATGCCCCAAATTAAGATCCAAAAATTTAGTTTTCGAAAATTGGACAAGAAACCATACCTTTCTAATTTGTGAAATTCACCACCATACGACCCATCGGCTGATAGCTCACATCGGGGCGACCCTTTCTACACTTTTGTCTGGTTCGAAAATTGGACAAGAAACCCTACCTTTCTAATTTTTGAAATTCACCACCGTATGACCCATCGGCCGATAGCTCACATCGGGGCGACCCTTTCTACACTTTTGTCTGGAAGTACATCTAAGAAACAACCGTCAATTGAGATTTCCTCTGTGTGAAATTGAGCCACTGTTTTTCGGCTTGTTGTCTCAATTTCTGGCCATTCATGGAGCGACTAAAGAGGGAAAAAGTCGATTGAGATGTGCCCAACGTTTTGAAGACGTCAACCGACTGTTCCACGTCATCTTCTGCTGGAATCTTCAGAATCACGATCTCCTTCACAGTTGCGTGATTTGAAAGCTCAATCTTTCATTTCGACCAACATCACATTGGCGTAGGATCGGCAGTGTTTGGGTGTCCATTGGTGATGGTCGACGAGTAGTGATTCACGAAGAATGGCAAAGATGAGATCAATTTTTGGAATAGGGCTAGGGTTTGATTTTCGAATTTAAGGTTTCAATTTTTCATTTTGGGGATTTTTTCAAATTGGGGTTTTTCAATTTTAAGGATTGTTTGACTGCTATAATATTTTAAGTTTCAAAATTTTTCATGAATTTGATTTTTTTTTTGAAATATTATCTTTCCAAAATTATGGATATTTGGAATGTTTTTAATTTATTTGGATAAAATATTTCAAACATTATGATTTATTTCCTTATATTGTATGCTATAAAATATATTATACCAAAGTGATATGTAATTAATTGTTGTTGGACTATTATGCAATATTTAATATTTTGATTATATATATATATATATATATATATATATATTTTCATAATCATCCATGCAAATAAAATTTAAGAATTGCATATTGAGATTCACATCAGGTTCATATTTAATTATTTATTTTTTTCCAAAAATTTTATATGAGCAAATTAAGTTAAAAGGTAAATAATAAGGCTATCAAATAAAAAAAGAAATTATCTTATGAAGATCCATAATATGCATAATTAAGTAATAATAATTATGAAATACACATGAAAACATAATTTGAGTGAATCCTTCATTGACTTATTTAAATTGTCTTGACTTTCCACTAGTTTTCCTAAGGAATGTTGCTCTATCTAGGAGTTAAGTATTTAAAGGGCCTTAGCTCTACATATTTGTTGGAACATTTTAAGTTTTGGTGATGGAACTAGGTTGATTATCCAACAGATTATTACTGAACATAACAAAACTAAATTCAAGGAAAAAACTAAACTTTCATAAGAAGAAGTTTCCTAAGAACACTAACTGAATAAAAAGCCAGATTGATAAAACATAAGGAGGATAAAAATAGCCAAACTGATTCAAAGTTGACCGATGTAGCCCAACTGACTGTCTATCTATTTGATCAGTCAGTCCAAATTCATACATTCAATGAAGAATCAATATAATCAGTGATTAATGATCAAAGCTCGGCTAAAATAGTGGATAAAGATTTCTGTACTAACACTCACTGAACCTTAGCTGAATTTCAGGTTTTCGAGAACTACCAGAACATGTCAGAAAGAACTACCAGAACATGTCATAAAGGACGATGACATGACATCAATGACATTTTCTTTTGGAAATGGATATATTTTGAAAAGATTACCGTTGCAAATTAAAGTTATAAATAGATCAATTGAACAAGCTCTGAAGGTTACACAGTCACATCATCTATCTTTGGATCATTAAAAAGAAAAACTAATCTTTTCTAAGAAAGCTTTGTAGAGGCCCGTATTTCATATTTGTAAATTTGCGGAATTATTTAAAATTTTTCTCTTTAAATAAATTACATGCCTCATTCATAAAATAAACTGATAAAAAGATTTAATATTAAAGTAATAGCGGAAGAAATTATTGTTTCAAAACAACAACTTAAAATAATTCGACATGATAAAAATGAGTTTTGAGCAATAAAAAGATAAATAAACTGAAGCATGAGGTCCTCGGGTTCCTACTACTGCTCACCCAAGCTAGCTCACTGGTCCCCGCCCTTAGTCTCGACCTTATCAATACCTTCAACAATCAAGTCTAGTGAGTTTAAAGACTCAGCATGCATATATCGTGAATAACAAGTAAATATATTATAAAATTTCGTGTAACATAAAAATATCGTATCGTAAAGTATAAGATGGAACTCGTGCCATGGATAATTATAAATACGCGCATATCTGAAAATCATACGTAAAAACTTTGCTCGATAGATCTCGGTCATAACATATCATATCATAATTTTTGGTAGAGATAATGTTTCTACGCAAGTGGCCCATAACATAACATGCACGTCTGATCAGACTAAACCATAGTATACATGGCGGTAGAGATCATCACAGCCCTTGGACTGTATATCCGTACCCATACATAATCGTAAACCGTTCATAAGTCACCGGGTGAAGCAATCCCATAAGCGTAAGGTGGCCACAAGTCATATAGCATATATATCAAAAATAAACATTTTATATTTTATGCACGTAGTATATTTATAACCCAGTTTTACCAAATGACTTGGATCGTTCCCAGGCTCGCTGCGACCTAATTCGAACATGAGAAACATGCAAATAAACTTAACTTGACCAACACTTCAAAATCGAACTAAAAACGATGCAATTACGGCCAACAAACTTAGCATTCAACCATGGCTTCGTACCAATCAGAACCAACATTAAACCATCATTTAGCCATGATTATAATACTCCTAAAATACTGGAAAACATATCCCTAGGGCTGTAATACAAGAAAATAGTGAATGGAGGCCAAAATTGTAAAACGGTCGTTCAAGAGTCACTTTGGCACATTGCACAGTAAATTCTCGTACGACCTCTAAACTTAACCAAATCACAAATGACCAAAAACATGACCTTTCTAACTCATTGAGGTACTACACAGTCCAAGGCCATAGGCTAAAAGCCAACCAAGAATTCAAACAAGCCTCCTGAACCGCAACACCGCTGCTGTCCAGTTTCAGTGGCAGCAGCTGTGCTTGCTTTGCTTCGTTTACAAGGCTAATGGCCATTGGGGCTTGAACCACCGACCAGAGCCTCTTCCCAACATCCTAAGGTATGGATTGAACCATGGCTAAGGGCCCTAGGCCAACCACAATCCGAGCAACTCTCTAGGACAATACCAAGCTCCACCCAAGAACACCACGTGCTGTACCGTGCGGGTGTTGCTTTTATTTTGCTGTCATTTTTCATTCCAGTGGCCATATGCTCGACCATGGCTTGATCTAGACATCATGAGGTATTTTATGAACCATGGCTAAGGGCTAGAAGCCAACCAAGATCCACCCAAACCTCAAAAGCAGAAACCACTCACACAAAAATCAGAAATGAAAACCGAAGGGGCAATTGTCTTGTTTGTTTAAAATTTCGATGGGACCATGAACCAAGCCTTGAAAAGCCATCTTGGTCACATCCTAGACATGCTAAGGAAGAGTTCTAACTATGGTTACAGGCCATAGACCAACCATGATCTGAACCTTCAACTTAGACAACCCAAAACAAGAAAACCGTGACTCAACTTGCAACTAAGGGGAAAGTTGCTGTCAAGCCTTCATCCAGCGTGTAGGGGTTTGAACTAATGTACCAACATGATCCTAACACACCCTAGTACGTGCCTAAATGCATCCTTGAGCGCCTGGAACCAAGCCAATCCTTGAAATCACAAAAACAAGCTTACCCGTGAAGCAACGGAACGGCCGAGAATTCTGTGCAGGTTTTTCGAAAACTTTTTCTGTCAAGTTCCGATTTTTGCCTTTAAAATTCAAGTTCCGGTTTTTGCCTTTAAAATCATGTGCATGTGATGTTTAAAATACCTATAGGACTTTATTGAAGAGCAAAGAACAGTATAAACATGCCTGGAAATTTGTTTTGAATAAAACAAATGCTACGACGAACACTGCGCCGCGGAGACGGAGTCTCTTTTCTTTTTTGTTTTTCTTGTACTCACGATTTTTGGCTGTAGGTTTTCTCTGAATTTTCGAGTGAGAGGGGAGGGAAATGCTAGGGAGGTGAAGAGGAATGTTACTAATTAAATGGGGTGTTTGAATGGCAAACAATATCTTTCTATCCTTTATTCTTTGGGAGATAAGGAATGATGGTGATATTATGGGATTTGAGGGGGATTTGAGGGATGTGATGACCGAAATTTTTCTATCAAAACAAGGTAGAAATATTGCTTAATAATTAATTGTTGGTGATTAAAAGTGGGGGAATTATTCTACCATGAAGGGTTAAGGAAATGAATAAAAATGGAGAGTTGCCAAAACCTAATTGACTTGTTTAAGGGAGTGGCCGAAAATTGCTTATAAAAATGGGGGTAAGATATTGCTTAATTCATGAATTTTAACTCTTTAAAGTTTTAAACACTTATTATGTATTTTAGTGAAATAATAAATTAATTTAGGATAGAAGTTTTCTTGCATGCATGACTAAGTCTTAAAATAAACTACTAACATGTTAAGTTACAATTTCTTAAATAAAATAGGCTTAAATTAATTTATCCCAATTGGTTACACCTTTTAATTTAGGCTTCTAATTAATTATTGGACATAAAAGAACTTATTTGCTGCTTAACTCCAATTAATGAAATAAATCCTTAAACATACTTTTATCTTAAAATAAATTATTCTTTGACTTAATGTAAGTTTATGAATATTTTCTTATTATTAAATTTTATCTCAATACTTCAACTCCAGTCCGGCCTCGCTTATTTAACTGAAAAGGTAAAACTAAACCTCCGCGATTTAAAATAAATGATCATGACTTAACAAGTTTTAAAATGAATTAAACACTCCATAAATATATAAAAATTATTTTAAATTTAAATAATAGCAATTATGAATGGCTTATACGTAATCTGAAATATCGGGTTCTACAAGTTTTCTGTGAGACAAACTGAAATTAAATCATTATTTGATCATTTTGGTGATCAAATTTGTGATTATAATTTTTCTATAAAATATATGTAATTGAGAGTAAGAAGTTTTACTACTCAAATTATTTAAATATAAGTTTTACTAAAGGTTTTAGTTAGGCAGTGTTAAGTCCTACATAAGTGGATGATTTCAAATTACTTGAACTTATAAAAGTCTTTTAGTGCAAACCTTTCGTTAGGAAGTAAGGGTAACATAAGAGTTTTGAAATCACTGAATATCCAGAAACAACTTGTGCTTATTTACTTTTTAGTCTACCTACCATTCTACATTTTAATGAACCCCAACTACTCTTCTTGATGAGCCATTTGTTCAACAAGTTTCATTAAGTCTACTTCTATACAATTCACACTAACTGATATACTAAGAACCCAACTGGAAAAAAACAAAATTTTAGTGTTGCTAGTCCAATCAAAACTTTTTTGAACTAAATTTATTCATATTATGTAAATTTTAGTTTTGATCCTAACAAGTGTGATGGAATCGATTAGGGGGGGATCATCGTTGAGCTACAATAGCGCGGTTTTTGAAATATTGAACACCGATTAATTAACTCGAGTTTGGTGTTCAAACAAAGGGGAAAATACTCGAAATAATCCTTCGTAGAAACCGATTAAATAATTTGTTAAGCATTTAAAATATATGCAAGTTGAATGAGTAAAAATATTTTAGTTGAAGTATTTTATCAAACACTTGTATGCAATATTTTGTATTTGAATAACACATAAAATGCTTCAACAATGCATCCTTAAAAACAATGGAAATGATAAGTAAATTCAATAAACAAATAAACACAAATTTGTTTATGGATTTTCGGAGATTTCAAATGCTCTTACGTCACCCTTTCTTTTCCTAGGGAAAGATTCACTAGAAGACTTTGATTTATACAATTTTTTGTATAAACCTACTCTGCTTAGGACTTACACTACTGCCTAACTGAACTCCTAGCTCTCAAGATTGTAAGCAGCACGTTACAATCAGCATATTGTTTAATGTCTCATATGCAAAGAGTACAAACACAATGTTTTACATCTTTGTGTAAAGACTCACTCAACTAATATTTGAAGTTCAACTCTTTTATATATGTGTGAGCGATTGTGTGTGAGGAATTTATCCTTTATATTGTACATCTCAATTGTATCCTCACACAAGGGATTGTGCTCTCAACTAGCTGATTTCTTCATGCTAACTGCCCATGCTTTGAATCATCTTTGAAAGCTCTTGTTTGATCTTCAAGATGTTGTATTTATAAGCCCCAACAATGATATATACGTTAGACACAAGAATATGACCGTTTGGAAAGTTCCGGTACTGTTTCTGAAATTGCAACGGTCAAACTCGTCTTGCTGGACATTTTCCCGACTGGTCAACTCTGGTCAACTCAACTGGTCAGCATCTGGTTCAGTTCGATTCAGTTGGTCAGCTGCTGGTTTGGTTCAGTTGGTCTGGATCAGTTGAGTTTCAGCTGGTCTGGTTCAGTCAACTAGTTCAGTTTCGGTTGATCAGCAGTTGGTTCAGTTCAATTGGTCAGCTGCTGGTTCAGTTCAGTTGGTCAGGTTCAGTTTCTGCTGGTCAGCAGCTGGTTCAGTTCACTTCAGTTGGTCAACTGCTGGTTCAGTTCCATTTCAGCTGGTGTGTCGAAATCAGCCTAGCTGATTTCAGTTTGTGCAGAATCAGTAGCTTCATCGTCATTTATCAGCATCTTAAGCTTCGATTCAGACTTTGACTTCGAAAGATGATTTGTCGATCATCGTTTAATCTTTCAAACTCATACTAAAATGCTTCATTCTAATAACCGAAGTGAGATATATGATCAAAATACCGCAACTGCGCATACCCAAATGATTGTTGTTTTCGTGCAATCAGTTCGATAATTCAACGATCAGTTATACCTTGATAACATTCGAATTTCCCAACTGACGTGATATATGACTTGTTCGAAATTGAGTTTTCTGTTCATTCAAGTTGGTGGATTGTTATTTGAATCATTAAATTGAGAGATATCATCAAAATACCGAAGCTTGCCAGAATTCAGTTTGTGCAGAATTCAATTTCAGCTTGCTTCTTGTTTAAATAACTTCACACTTGAGTAAATATATTAGAAACACAATAACAAGTTTTGTTAACATCAAAATCAATATTGTGAACATGAAATGTTCTAACAATCTCTCCATTTTTGATGATCACAAAACTTGGATAAACAATCGATTCAACTAACATATTTATCTCCTTTTTGTGTGTATCAAAAAATCATATTTTCAAAACATTTTAACCACAAAAATTTCTCCCCCTCAATATTTGAAAATAATCTCTCCATTAAAATTATAATGAGTTTTCCCCCTATATTTCTTAAATTTTGAAAATTATAAAAGAAGATAGATAACTAACCAATATTATCTATGGCTCATTTTCTGCTTTAGCACATATGCTCTGCCTTCCACGAATAAACTGATTTTCTCGTGCATAAATAGGCTGCAAATTTTATACCACTGTAAACCTCTACAAGTCTAGTTTGCAACGCAAAAAGTGGTTTGTCATTTGGACACTCGATCAAGGAGATATGTCATTTTTCCTACGGTCGCTGCAAGCTTCACGAAAATTCAGTTTTGCATATATATGTTTAAAATATCTGAAATTTTTGAATTTTAAACATCAAAATCAGTTTCAATGTTCTTTCAAAAACAACCCGCTCTGATACCAATCGAAGGGATCGATTAGGGGGATTATCTTTGAGCTACAATAGCTCGGTTCTTGAAATATTGAACATCGATGAATTAAATTGAGTTCGACGTTCAAACCAAGTGGAAAATACTTGAAATAATCATTCGTAGAAATTGATTAAATAATTTGTTAAGCATTTAAAATATATGCAAGTTGAATGAGTAAAAAATATTTTAGTTGAAGCATTTTATATCAAACATTTGTATGCAATATTTTGTATTTGAAGGACACATAAAATGCTTTAATAATGCATCCTTAAAAACAATAGAAATGATAAGTAAATGCAATAAACAAATAAACACGAATTTGTTTATAGATGTTCGAAGACTTCAAATGCTGTTACGTCCCCCTTCTTCCCCTTAGGAAGGATTCACTAGAAGACTTTGATTTATACAACTTTTTTTACAAACCCACTCAGCTTAGAATTTACACTACTGCCTAACTGAACTCCTAGTTCTCCAGATTGTAGGCAACACCTCACAATCACTATATTGTTAAATGTCTCATATGCAAAGACTACAAACAAAATGTTTTACGACTTTGTGTAAAGACTCACTCAACTAATATTTGAAGTTCAACTCTTTTGTATATGTGTGAGCGATTGTGTGTGAAGAATTTATCTTTTATAGTGTACATATCAATTGTATCCTCACACAAGGGCTTGTGCTCTCAACTAGCTGATTTGTTTATGCTAACTGCCCATGCTTTGAATCATCTTCGAAAGCTCTTGTTTGATCTTAAAGATGTTGTATTTATAAGCCTCAACAATGATATATACGTTAGACACAAGAATATGACCGTTTGAAAAGTTTCTATACTGTTTCTAAAATTGCAACAGTCAAACTCGCCTTGCTGGACATTTTCCCGACTGGTCAACTCTGGTCAACTCAACTGGTCAGCACCTGGTTCAGTTTGGTTCAGTTGGTCAGCTGTTGGCACGGTTCAGTTTTGTTGGTTCATTTGGTCTGTTTCAGTTCAACTGGTTCAGTTGAGTTTCAGCTGGTCTGGTTCAGTTCAACTAGTTCAGTTTCGGTTGGTCAGCAGCTTGTTCAGTTCAGTTGGTTAGCTGCTGCTCCAATTCAATTGGTCTGGTTCAGTTTCAGCTGGTCAGCTGCTGGTTCTGTTCACTTCAATTGGTCAGCTGCTGGTTCAGTTCCGTTTCAGCTGGTGTGCTGAAATCAGCTTAGCTGATTTCAATTTGTGCAGAACCAGGATCTTCATCGTCATTTATCAGCATCTTAAGCTTTGATTCAGACTTTGACTTCTGAAGATGATTTGTCGATCATCGTATAATCTTTCCAAGCATACTGAATCGCTTCATTCTAATAACCGAGCTCAGATATATGATAAAAATACCGCAACTGCTCATACCCAACTGATTGCTGTTTTTGTACAATCAGTTTGGTAATTCACTGATCAGTGAGACCTTGATAACATCCGAATTTGCCCAACTGACGTGAAATACGACTTGTTCGAAATTGCGTTTTATGATCATTCAAGTTTGCGTATTGTCATTTGAATAAGTCAGTTGAGAGATATCATCAAAATACCGAAGCTTGCTAGAATTCAGTTTGTGCAGATTTCAATTTCAGCTTGCTTCTTGTTTTAATAACTTTACACTTGAGTAAATATGATAGAAACACAATAACAAGTTTTGTTAACATCAAAATCAATATTGGGAACATGAAATGTTCCAACAAAGTGGTAGCTAACTGAATTATTATTGTCTTAGAACACAATACTTTAAATGGAATCATTCAGCAAGATCTCAATGTTCTCTGAAGAGGATTTTGATGACTGGAAGATCAGGATGTAGACTCATCTAGCTACTCAAGACGATGATATGTGGTACGCCATCATAGATTTACCAAATGATCAAACAAAGAAGAATAAACTATCAGTGGCAATCAAAAAATTTGATAGTATCAAGATGAAGGATGGAGAATCCATGTCGGACTTCGTTGAAAGAATGCGCAGTATTTTTAATGAAATGACTGCTCTTGGGGAAGAATATGGAAATAGATAAATATCTTTGAAAATTATGAGGCCACTCCCAAGAGAACAAGATGTGAAAACAATGGGAATGTTGGAATCAAAGTGATGGATCGGTCCGGGCACCTGCGAGGGTGCTTCAAACACAATATTCTCAATGAGCTGCAATAGCTCGTGTTCTAAGAATGTAAACGTCGATGAATTAGATCGAGTTTGGTTTTAAGCCAATCAAATAATACTCGAAATAATCCTTCGTTAAGAAAGCTAATAAGTTTAAAGCTTTTAAACTTGTGTAAGCTGATTAACTGATATAAGGGGGATCGGTTCTTTCGTATATCAATTCAGTTATTGTGAGAACTGAACTGATAACTGCTCGAAATGATCAAATCAGTTTGAAAATAATAGTTAACTATTAATAACACAAGATAAGTTTATGGTTGTTCAGAGACTTCAACTGCTCTTATGTCACCTTTTCTACCTCCTTGGGTAGGATATACTAGAAGACTTCGATTTATACAACATCTTGTACAAACCCACTCAGCTTAGGACTTATTCTAATGCCTAACTGAACTCCTAGTCTAGACTAAAGGCAACACTTTCCAGCCAACACTTGTTTAACGTCTGTTTGTCAAAGACTACATACACAAGTTTTACGTCTTTGTGCAAGACTCACTCAACTGATCTTTTAAGTTCTACTCTCTGATATATGTGAGTGATAGTGTGTGTGAAAACTGAACAATAAATATACTGGGAAGGTGTTCTCACACACTGAGGGAAAATAGCTTCTATATTAAGCTGATAGCACGTTGAAGTGTTCCCTCACAACTGGGCTCATTACTTTTTGTAAGCTGATAAGGCTTTTTGTGTGCCCTTCTTCACACACTCTTATTATTCTATATTCTCTTCACTGATCTTCATCTTCTATTTATAGGCGCAAAGATTGATCGTACAGTGAGACTCAATAATTGTATCTGTTGCTCGGATTATGTCTGTACTTTCCAACAGGCATTCTGGAACGTTTATGCTTTAAACATTGATACAACGTCTATTATTGTCCTTTGACTGGACAATTGCTTTTGTACCTTTGTGCATAGCTGGATTCTATTGAATAAGATTGTAGTGTTATGCAACTGATTGGTTCTAACTGATTTTATGAACTTGTCATCTGAACTGATCTTCAGTTTGGCTTGTGAAATCAGTTGGCTCGTCAGTTTGACTTATTTCACTCTTTCAGTTGAACTGGTTCAGTTCGATTAATCAGTTGGTACTTTCAGTTTGCATTCTTTGATAGCTTCAGTTATGTTCAGCTAACTATATACTTAGGTAAGTTCACTAGTAACAAAATAACAAGTTTTGTTAACATCAAAATTAGGCAAGATTGCGAACATGAAATGTTCGAACACAAAGGACCTTAACAAGCTTGAACTCCACGTTCCATTTGCATATCTCCAAGCATATGAATTCGAATTAGAAACAAGAATTGATGCTGAATATTTAATCAAGCTGACAAAGGTTCTATCTGCTGCAACTACTGAACAAAGTGACTCAAAAGAAAAGTCAGTCGAGAAATTGAGCTTTGCTACAATGTCACCGTTTGTGAAAAAATTGGGTAAGTTATAAAAAAGAATCAGGGTAACTTTCAAAGCCCAAGCAGACACAATCATCACAAGAAAGAGTTCATCAGTGAGGAAAACACATGATTCAAAGTCCAAGGATGACAGGAGGTCATTCCGAAAGAAAGGCAATCAGAATGTATTTGTTGCTGAAAATAGCAAATCCAATTTGGCTGATTCTAAGACGGACTCATCAAAATCAGACTGATCCACCTGTTAAAGTGACAAAGAGATAGTACAGTGCCTCAATACTGATACTGAGTTGGAATCTACTAATGATGAGTATTTGACTTTAGTTCAAATGATTTTACACGAAATGATATCATAACTGCACTTAATGACATGATAATAGAGTACAAAATACTTTCTCAATCATTCGAGGAAATGAAAACAAAACAAACAGGCCAAAGTGACAATGATGCTAAGAAAAATTAGGAACAGTCGGGGCGAAGTATTAAGTCTTAAATCGGAAATTTCAAAGATGGAAACTGAGAAATGAAAGAGTATTGAATGAGCATCAGCAGCTTATTTATTAAATAACAAACTAGCTGAACTTGTTAATATTTGGAATAAGTCTTCAACCAGTCTTTGAAAAATTCAAGAACTGCAGAAGCACTCAGGAGAAAAAACTGGTCTCGGGTTCAGCGGTAATGATAGCAATCCTATTGAGTGCAGTACCCAATCAAACTGAACATGTGCAAAGAGAAATACATTCACTTTGTAAAGTCCTGTATGGTGTATGAACATAATAAGTCAACTGATCATGTTGAGAAACCTCTCGAACTAATGATCAAAGAAAAAAAAATTGGTATTGGGTATACACTAGAGAGTTCATTTGTCAAGCTCAATTGGTCTAATCACATATTTAGTCAGGCAAAACACAAAAAAATATAAATAAATAAACAAACCTTATCATTGCTACAAATACAAGCATGTTCAAAAGAGATACATGTGAACATATGATGACAGAATGACTGAACAACATTCCATTTCACACACACACCAAGCTTTGCATACACATGTTTTTGCACAACCATTCTAGAACAAACAACAAGGTCAACTTTTCAAACTGATCCAAGTGTGGGTTCTCAAGGGACTAATCTGATTGGACCCAAATAAGATTGGGTACGAGTTGATTTAATTTGTGCATGCAGAACAATGAACTGAAAAATTAATTTTGGTACCTGAATAATGAAAGTTCAAGGCACATGACTGGTCAAGCCAAACTGCTATCAAACTTAGTCAACTGTGAAGGTCCCATGATCACTTTTGGAGACAATGTAAGGGTAAGACAATGGGTAAATGTAAGATTACCCATGAAAATGTGATAATTAATGATGTTTTACTGGTTGAAATATGTGCTATAACTTGATAAGTATTAGTCAACTCAGTGATAATAGTTATTTGGTTGAATTTTGTAAAAGAAATTGTTTAATCAAGGATTCTAATAATCAAATATTGTTAACTGAAATTAGAAATGACAAAACTCACAAAATTGATTGAAATAATAATTATTTGGTCTTACCAACCTATTTTTCTACCATTAATAATGATTAACAGTAGTTATAATATAAAAGACTTAAACATGTCAATTCCAGATCCATTAAAAGTATGTGTAAGTTGAACCTAGCTAATGGGTTACCTAGAATTGAATTGTTAGAAATCATGTGTTCTCAGCATGTCAGTTAGGTAAGCAGATTCGATCGAGTTTTAAGAATTAAGGTAGAAAACTAACTAATAAATGATTATAACTGTTGCATATACTTGTAATCAGTTTGGGAGAAATGAAATATACACTTGTGATGGTTGATGATTTCTCTCGATTTAT
Source organism: Primulina eburnea (assembly GCF_022965805.1). NCBI lineage: Eukaryota > Viridiplantae > Streptophyta > Magnoliopsida > Lamiales > Gesneriaceae > Primulina > Primulina eburnea. Next base: position 24,252,448 of record NC_133113.1, read on the forward strand.
TTTGATGATATTTCTTAGTAGTACAAATCATACTAGTACACAAATGATTAAATTTCTTACGGGTGTTCAAAATGTAAAATCAACCTCACTAATCAGGATCATGAGTGATCGAGGTACTGAGTTCACTAGCAAATATCTAGATTATTTATCAGATCAAGGAATTCAACATGAATACCATGCAACAAGAACACCTCAACAAAATAGAGTTGCTGAAAGAAGGAACATGCCTCTGCTGGAATCTACTCGGGCGATGCTTGCTGATTCTATTGTGTCACAACGATTTTGGGTAGAAGCAATCAATAAAGAATGTTATACATAGAACATATCTATGATCAACAAAAGAGCTGGTAAAAATCCATATGAAATATGGAATGAGAGAGCCTAATTTATAATATTTTCACGTCTTTGGCTATAAATGTTACATTCATAATAAAGGAAAAACTCATATTTCTACTTTTGATGTTAAATATTATGTTGTAATATTTATTGGCTATTTAGGTGTCAGTAAGGATTTCCGCGTATTTAATAAGAAAATTTTAAATGTTGAAGAAACTGTTCATGTGGTTTTTGATAAAACTGAGTTGATTGGTGATCAAAATAACCTAGCTGATTTGAGCAATCATATGAAAGTTATTGATCCGAAATATGACAACAAAGAAGAAATAAATGTAAATAAGAGGATTCATCATTCACCTGAACCAGAAATGTTATATCACTCAGCTATGAGAAGGAATGAAGAACTAAAGAACCAGACTGATCTAAACCAAGCTAACGTGAACTAGACTGATGTTATCCAAGCTGATGATAGTCAAACCTTTACTCCATTCAATGGAAATAATCCACTTGAACCAAGCTACATATGGAGTAAGATTCATCCACCTTCACTGGCGATCGATTACCCTTCTGCACCTCTTGGATCTAGACAACAAATGATTAATAAATTCTTGCATGCTGCTTTTATTTCACAAATAGATCCTAAGAAAATTAATGAAGCTTTATTAGATAAAATTTGGATTGAAAATATGCAGGATGAGTTAAATCAATTTGACATGAACAAGGTTAGGTACTTGGTACCCAGACCTTCTCATCAGACAGTAATTGGAACCCGGTGGTTTTAAAGAACAAATTTAATGAAAATGGTATTGTAATCAGGAACAAAGATAGACTGATTGTACAAATTTCTTTAGACAAGAAGAGATAACTGACTATGATGAGATTCTTTGCTTAAGTGGCCAGATTAGAAGCTATTCAAATATTTCTTGTTTATGCTGTTTATAAAAACTTTAAAGTATTCCAGATGGATGTGAAGAGTATCTTACTGAATGGACTATTGCAGGAGGAAGTATATGTGGAAGAACCCTCAGATTTTATTAATCATATTTTCATTGATCATGTGATTAAATTAAACAAAGCCTTTTATGGATTTAAACAAACACGGTTCTTGGTGTGAGAATATTTCACAATTATTACTTGATCATGAATTTACAACAGGATTAGTGGATAAGACTTTATTCACATTATTAAAGATAATCATACTCTGTTAGTCCAAATTGATGTTAATGATATTATATTTGGATCAAGTATTCCAAAGCTTTGCGAGGAATTTGCTAAACTAATACATGATATGCTTGAGATGAGCATGATGGCTGGGATAACTGAACTTATTACTAGGTCTGCAAGTTAAGCAGTTTGATACTGGAATCTTTTCAGTAAAGAAAAGTACACAAAAGAACTACTTAAAAAATTTGGAATGAATTCATGTTCAGCAGAAGTAACCCCCATGAGCTCATCAGTTAAGATTGGTAAAGATGAAGAGAGAATAACATTTTATCGAGGTCTGATAGGTTCACTATTGTACTTAACTGTCACTCGACCTGATATCATATTTGTGGTTTGTATGTGTGCACGTTTCCAGTCTTATCCAAACAATCTCATTACTCACCTGCAAAAAGAATTCTTAAATATCTTAGAGGAACAAAAAATATTGGATTATGATATGCTAAATACTCAACGTTCAATCTATTTGGATATTTTCTGATGCAACATGTAAGCTTGACAGGAAGAGTACAAGCAGATCATGTCACTTTCTTGGAGACCAGCTTATTTTTTGGTCCAGTAAGAAGCAAAGATCAATTGCCACATCTGCAGTAGAAGATGAATACCTAGCTACCAGGAGCTGTTGTGCTCAACTTCTGTAGATTCAATAACCACTGAAAAACTATGGAATATATGCCAACGAGTTACCAATTTCTTGCAACAATACAAATGCAATGTCTATCACATACAGTCCAGTTTTACACTCTCGAACTAAGCATATTGACATTTGTCATTTCTTCATTTGAGATCATGTATCGAAGAAGGATATTAGATTTGAATACGTCTCAACTGAACAAAAAGAAAATGATATCTTCACTAAACCATTTTTGAAGAATGAGTTTTCTTTTCTCAAATATATTTTAGGACTTATTGATATATGGATGAGCTAAAAACTTTCTACGCAAGAGGGATAGTGACTGAAGACGGAAAGATACAGATGCCTCTGGGAGAGGAAAATCCGTTAATCGAGCAAGATTATTTCTGTATCTTGTTTCAGTTGATTACTGAACGGTTAACTTATTTCTCTCTAGTACCTCATCAAGCAATTGAGGACATGAAGCTGAAGTTCTCTGCATCTAATGATAAAAAAAACAAGCTAACTTATTATCAAGACTTCTAGAAATAAAAAATGAATGAAGGTGTAATATCAACTTTTGGTTAATGTTGTGGCCAAGTTAATTCAGGATAAGGCAAGCTCTTTTGATGCCTACACTACTTAATTTTTTTTTAGTGATGACAGTTATCGCCACAAGATTCAAGATTAAATTTTTAATCATCATGTTCCAGATTCTAAAGGCTATGTTTCAAAATGAAAAAATCAATTGGATTCGCCATCCCTTAAGCAAATTATTTGAAGACGTAGGAGCCTTATTGAACAACTATGTAACCTCGCACAAGTTCAAGGCTCTCATTGCACCAAATATCCTTTCTCTCAGGCATAAAGGACGGGCACTGAATATCTCTGCAGCTGGGATGATGGTAATCAAGAAGGAAATTGGAGAAGAACATGCGAATTTTAAGAAACCCATTGCCAAGAAGGGAAGCAAGGTAACTAAACCCATACTAGAGAGGAAACTGATTCAGCAATCCAGTGACTCTGAGTTAGAAACTCCTTCATCCCTTACCAAAAAGGAGAGAACATTAAAAACCAGACCAGTTCCTACACCAATCAGGATAGTACCTATCTCTCATTTCAAGTGGTTGAGGATACTGAAAACAAGGCTGTTGACCAGCAATAAGAAAAACTGATGGCGATGGCAGCTCTACCCGGAAAAATTAGTAGGCCAACAGATCTTCATCCTCCAAGACCAACAAAAAGAATTATCATTAGGGATCTCATTCAATCCATCAGGTCTGGATTGGTCTCTAATTTCTTTACAACCTCAAGGAAAGGAAACTAGAAAGTGAATGAAGTTCAAGTCCCGGAACCAATATCAGTAGTATAGACTCAAATAGACCTACCGATGGATGAGGTTAATGAGTTTGCTGAGGAAAAGATCAAAATCTTTGATGAATGGGTGGAATTCAGAATAGCCATCTTTGCAACAAAATTGAAGAAAAAGAATGTGCTAAAAAGATACATAGCACCATAAAAAACCGTTCTAAATCAAGTCAAAACCGTGGTCACAGATGAAGCTCTTCAACGACGAGATTATCTTTTGGATCTTCTAAAGATTCAAAAGCTGACAACAGTTTGTTCCGAACAAAGATCAAACTATGATCCTTCATGCCCAACCACATTTGATGATATAGCTGTGATAAATCAACTGGATATGACGATGGTCAAATTTTGGGAGAATGATCACAAATTGTTTGAGCCAGTGGATTCCAAGGAGCAGAGAATGGGTGCTTCTTCATCTCATTCTATCTTTGAGAAGCCGACTGATATTGACTCCAAGGAAGCCAAACTGCCTATTCAGTTAGATCTTACCACCTTTGCTCCTCTGAGGCAGATTACTGTAGCAAAAGTTGAGGTAGTTGTGCAATTCATTGAACAACAACAACAAGATGATGATGAACATGATTTTTTATTGAGCTAATTACTTTCCACATCTCGCTTGACCAAGAAAATTGATATAGTGATCTCTAATGCAGATGTTGTCCTATCTGAGGATGTACTTATTATTGAATTTGATGAAGCCGCTTGTATTTAAGGAATTATACACGAAGTAGTTGAGATAGAGCAAGATGATCCATAACCTAAAGAACAAATCAGGTAAACTATAGAGGAACAGACTGACGTACCTATCAACCAAATTGAATCAATAGTCCTCATGATCGAACAAGCATGATCATGGAATAACAATTATTGCATCCAAAGACTGCCAATAATAGAGCCATCCTCTCCTATTTTGAATTAACTGATGAAAAATCTTGATCAGATCAACTCAAGTCTCGCTGTTATTTCCTCTTCTATAACAGTTCTGTAAAAACAAACATCAGTACTGAGGAAGATCTAGAATCTTTCAAAGATAAAATGATCAAAGAAATAACAAATCTATCCAGGAGAATGATCAATATATTTAATCGGTTGGAGCAGATAAAAAATGCACAGGCAGCCACTGCTACTTATCTTGGTAGGAAGATTCAAGAAAACAAATTTCAAATATCCACCAAGACAAAGGAAGTTCAAGCAAATTTTAATGACAAGATTGAAGGTGTCAATTCTTGGTTATCTTCTATTCTTGCCTACTTTAAGTCACCATATGCTGTTGGCAAAAAGAAGGAAGAGAAAAGGTCAACTGACTCTAGTCAGCCTAGATCTATTGATGGGTAGAAGAAGCTTTCTGACAAATACTCTGGTCAGTTTAGAAGATGAGGCAAGTCAAACATCAAAAATGAGGAAATTGTTGTAAAATTTTGAGTTAGAATGATTAAGCCCAACTGACAATCTATCTAGTTGATCAGTCATTCCAAATCCATACATTCCCTAAAGAATCAGTATAATCAGTTTTTAAGGATCACAACCCAGCTGAAATAATGGATAAATATTTCCGTACAAATAGTCACTAAACCTTAACATAATATCACGTTTCGGCGCACTAGCAGAACATGTCAGAAAAGACGATGATCAACAACAAAATCTTCTTTTGGAAATGGATACTTTTTGAAAAGATTATCGTTCCAAATTAAAGCTATAAATAGATCAGTCAAACAAGCTCTGAAGGTTATACAGTTGTACCATCTATCTTTGGATTATAAGCAAAATTGATCTTTTCGGAAGAATCTTTCTATGAGCCAAACTAAAAATAGCCAGAACACGCTGATAAATCATTATCCGATCATTTTGAGGATCAAATATGTGCTTATAATTTCTATGTGAAATATGTCTAATTGAATTTAAGAAGTCTTACCATTCAAAATGTTTAAATCTTAGTTTTACTAAGAGTTTCAGTTAAGTAGTGTTAAGTCCTATTTAAGTGGGTGATTTCAAATTACTTGTAATTACCAAAATATTTTAGCGCAAACTTTTCGTGAGGAAGTGTTGGGTGCAATAATTGTCCCTACTTAGTAGAGCGATAGAACCGTGGTGCTTGAGCTAATATGCGGTTTAAAAGATTTGAGTTGCACCATTACCACCAGCTATAGCTTTTGGTAAAGCTGCAAACGCTTGGTCATACAATTGGTATCAGAGCCAAGGTCACGGGTTTGATTTCCATTGATATCAAGAAGTGCAATTATTGGGAGGGAGATTGTTGGGTGCAATAATTGTCCCTACTTGGTAGAGCAAGCGAACTGCGGTGCTTGAGCTGCTGTGCGGTTTAGAAGATTTGAGTTGCACCATTATCACTAGCTATAGCTTTTGGTAAAACGGCAAGCGCTCGGTCCTACATGAAGTAGGGGTGATGTAGGAGTTTTGAAATATCCGAATATCCAGAAACAATCTTGTTCTTATTTACTTTGCATTCTACCTACCCTTCTACATTTCAGCGAAGCCCAACTGATCTTCTTGATAAACTATTTGTTCAACCAATTTCATTAAGTCTACTTCCGCACATTTCAAATAGATTGATTTACTGATAACCTAACTGACAAGAACTAGAATATTTTTGAACTAAGTTTATTCACCCTCTCCCTCTAAATTTTAGTTTTGATCCTAACACTATCTTTCGTGAGAGTACTCGAAGAAAATGTTAATTATGTTATTAAATAATTTTTATAAAAAGAGTTAAGTAAGAGCATAAATATTTAAACGTTTGTAATTTTATGTCTTAGTGATTCATATAATTTTAATTTATTAAGGAATTGATATATCATATTTAATTGAATGAAAATTACACATTAATTTTGAATCACTTTTAGTTGTAACAGACATAAAAAAACATAAAATTATTCATCATTTGGTAATACTTGGAGATGTATAAATATGGATAATAAATATTTTATGTATAAATAATTCAATATCATAGTGATTCATATGATTTTAATTAATTGAAAAGTATCCACAACATCTTTGATTGAATTAAAATAATACATAAATGATTGAAAATCACATTTGGTCATAAAAAGATATAAATTGTAATATATTATTGATACTCACGGAAAAGTTAGGGTTCGATTCTAGTAAATGTCACTAGTCCAGACAAAGGTTTCGAAATTTGCCTGAGCCTGAAATCACGAATAAGACCGATAGAAGGGGGTCAGGAGGGTGTCACATCGTTGTCCCTCCGACGCTCAAGTCAGAGACTAAGGATATAAGTGGAGAACAGCTAAGGGTGCTGCTGAAAAATAATATATTGAATGAATCAATTAAATTTTCAAACCTAGTATTTATAGGAGAATACCTGGGTCTGTCATGTGCCTTTTACCTTGGCTAGGGATGGGCCTAGACCCATGATCTAGTGTGAGCTCAATTTGGATGGGGTTATCCTTGGGTATCAAATATATTGGAAAAATAAAATTTATCCTACTTGAAATTTTATTTTGTAAATAAAATTATAAGATTATGATATTGAATTATTTTCTTAATTAACCCACATTGATTAAGAATATAGTATTAACGTCCGAAAAACCAAACCAACGTAAACCACATGCATTCAAATTATTTTAATTGCTTAATTGTTTTATATAATTGATTTTAAATACTTTCATAATATTTATTAAATGATTAAAAGTATGATTGCATGATTAAATGATTATATGATATGATCTCATGAAATTGAAGGATGTTACCTAAATATTCGATAATAGGTAGGGGAAAGAAGATCGGGGACGACCAAGACAAGAATATTTATTTTGTCATTAAATATTTTCAAGGCTTCTTAATATGATTCAAAATGATTTAATTTTTCTAAAAATGGTAGAGTTCGATTTATTTTACGAGTCGAGCTCGATTTTACTTGGGAAGCCGGTTTTGGGAAAATAAGGGAGACTTTTAAAGTATCAAATGCATTAATTTTGAAAATTAATTTTTATAAACTTTTAGTATTTAATTTAATAAGTGTTATTGGGCCCAAGTTAACTACATTAAGTATGCTCAATTTCTCCTAAGCTTGTTAGCCCAAAACTCAAGTTCATTAACATGTTAATAAAAAATTATAAATAAGAACTTAGGGCTTCAGCCACCCCATAATTCACTTCATAGAAGCCGAAAATCACACAATACACACACCATATTTTTGAGAATCGCCAAGGAAGGAGAAGTTAGGGTTCTTCGTCATCCGACCGTCCAACTCCGCACCCTCGGCGACAATTGAATATTCGAGCATTTTAAACGCAAAAGCACGTTTTCTAAACTTTTTGAAGCATCATTCAAATCATATTATACATGGTTTCAATTGTTTTGGCATGAAAAATATTTATGTTCGATAGTTTAAACGTTTTGTCAAATATTTTCAAAAGATTTGAACGTTTTATGTATATATGAACGTGGTATGATTTCCAACGAGTACGATGCCAACGCAACATGAAATAGGGTTAAAACATGATTAATTTTAAAGGAAAACAAGGTTAGAACCGAGGCCTGAAAAGGGAAGAAGGACCAAGGGTTTTTCTAGGACAACTCACATGTTGGCTTGAACTAGGTGGCTCGACTTTGTGCATGGGTGCTCACAGCTTGACCAGGGCTTGGGTCGGGTCCCAGGCTAGATGTGGGTCAGGGTTAGGAAGAGTCCTAGCAGGGCTAGGACTCTTGGTCAGCAGCCAAAGGAAGAGCCCTATCGGGCTAGGACTCTTCCTGTGGCATGCATGCATCGGATTGGTTTATTAGAGGGCTGGACGAGGGTTAGGCTGGCTAGGCTGGTCCAATAGGGTCCCAGGGAGGTGATCAGGGCTCGATGGGGTTCGAGCAAAATGTGAGACAACTTAGGAAGCGCGCGGATACTGTTCTCCCTTTAGGTGGCTCGCACTGCTGGTCAGGGACTTGTGCTAGGCTTGGTTAGGTCTAGGCGTGGTCTAGGGTCGGTAAGGGTCAGATGGGCTTGGTTGTGGCTGGACTAGAAGAGTCCTAGTTCACTAGGAGTCCTATGTTCGAAGGAAGCTTACGCGCAGATTGTGGGGGCTCAGTTGTAGGGCTTGTGCGTGAGCTAGGGTCAGGTTCTAAGGGTCAGGGTTCGTCAAGAGGGTACCTAGGTGGGTTGGCTAGGGTCTGGCTTGAGGTGTCTCGGTAGAATCAAGAGATGGCTTGGTTGTCTTGGTTAAGGGTCATTATTTCAAAATTAAAGAATAAAATTGGAACCATGGGTCCACAGGGGTGGTTCATGACTCACAAGAGTAGTTTGGGTAATAAAAAGTCTATGTTTACAATTTGGGATCAAAATATTTTGTTTTAAATTTATTCAAGATTTAAGCGCGTCACAAATTGTTAATTAAAGAATTAAATTAAAAGCCTCGAATTAAGCTGAATAAAATTATGAAAAATTAGATTTAAGCTTAAATAATTATTTGGGATAAGCCCATGTCATTAAAATTAAGAAAAAGTTCAAATCGTGAAATTTTATGGCTAGGGGCAAAACAATCATTTTACACTAAGGAAATGCGTAAAAGCTTGGCAGCATCCCGAAGGATCATAACGCATTTTAAATGATTTAAAATGATGATTTTGAAGAAAATATGATATTATATGATTTATGGTATAACTGTGCAATTTTTAATGTTAAAATGCTATTTTTTAAAATTAATGATATTTTATACTTTTTAAAAGAAAATGGAAAATATTTTTAGGGATGTGAACTGACCGTGAAAAATGATATATACTATGTGGGGGATCCGATTTAAGAAAGAAATGGTGAACTTACAATTTGTTGGGATGTCGTGAGGGAAAAGGCTCCCCAGAGGGACTCCGTGTACGAGACAAGGCACTAGAGGAAACCCGAAGATCGTATTTTCATAGCGGAGACTAGTGCCCGCCCCCATGGACCATGTGGAGCTGAAGATTGATCAGTCGATCAAAGGATAAATGGTAGTCACTTTCAAGGATCAAACTTCATAAAAATGATAAAGGATTGAATGCTTTACGATTAAAAATGAATTTTATGATATATGATTCGTTTATGCGTAAAAATATTTTAAGTTGTTTATTATGCTTAAAAGCTATTTTAAAATAAAAGTATGATTTTTAAATGCATGTGAATGTATATGTATTATTTGCTGTTTATGTTTAGAACGTGATGAGTCATCAGGCTCACTAGGTTTAAATGGTGCATGATTTGATGATTTGAGGAGACGTTGACATTGAGTGGATCGAGTGCAGCAGTACACTCTCGATGGACCTTTATTTTCCGCACTAGTTTGATAGATAAAATATTTGAAATATTTATGTTAAGGAATTTATTAGAGATATTTTTTATGCTTAATTTTTTGTTAGTTAATATTTTTAAAAGGTCGATGTAAGATTTTTGGTTAGTTGATAATTTAAGGATTTTTACGCACCTGAGATTTCAAATGTTAAATTATCATGATTTATGGAAATGATAAGTGGTTGTTTTAATTAGTAACTTTTCTTGTTTATGATAATAAAAAAATTGTCGAGGTCGTTTCAAGAGTATAATTCAATAGTTATATTGTTAAATTCTATGAATCTAATTGAACTAAAAATTTAGATTACATGCAATATTTATGTCAGTGATTCATATTTATCGCATTATTTATATGGGTCAAACATGACATATTTTACTGCTTCATTTGGCGAAATTAGTTATATCTATTTTACACCATTTATCCTATTAATTATTCTGATTTTTGTAATTCTAGAAATTCAATGTTATAATCATAAGGTGCACAAAGAGGATTATTCTTCATCAAGTTTAATAAACAATGACTATAATATTAGAAAATAAGAATCACCTGTCATTAATAAAACCAGTGGTTATTGTGATGTTCTTTATGAAAAATGAGATATATTTAATAGTTTCTCATGTGGTTTTATTAATATAAAAATTTATGCTAGGAACAGGGTTCACTCAAACAGTATGATAGTGTCCATACAGTCACAAACACCTCAATTATATAATTTTAATTTTTAATGCTCACTAATATTCGAGTGTAGGATTATGTCATGCACAAAAGGAGATATAACGACTCAATTTAAAAATTTTGAGGTTAAGATATTTCTAGTTCACAATAATATTTTGGATACTCTCGCTCACCATTATGATCCATTTAAAATCTTCTAAAACACTTATAAGGTTAAATGGTCAATACATTAGTTTTTTATACCACATGTGTTTAAGAAGAGGGTGGAATATTATGGAAGAGAGATAAAGTTTGAACATGACTACTAAAATCTCATTAGTTATAATCCAATATGGTTAATATTAGTAGGCAAAAACTTGTGTGAGACGGTCTCACGGATCATATTTGTGAGACGGATCCCTTATTTGGGTTATCCATGAAAAAGTATAATTTTTTATGCTAAGAGTATTACTTTTTATTGTAAATATGAGTATGGTTGACCCGTCTCACAGATTAAGATCCGTGAGACGGTCTCATATGAGACTCACTCATATTAGTAATAGTATTTGATAGATTGATTATGATTCTACATACCATGTTATCAATTTCGTATAAAGATTACAAGATTCAAGGAATGCATTAGGAAGTTATTCATGCATAATCTATTCAGCTAGATGATCTCACATGTGGAGACTTGTATTGTGATTTAATATTTTTTTTAAATACCTTTTATTCCAAATTTTTCTTTAAATTTGATTTTAGTTTCAAGACTAGTTTCAAATAGACATTCCATAATTTTTTAGATTTGTCATTTAGTTTGTTGTATAAATATGATACTTTTGGAAGTGATACTCTGCTCACAAAACATCTATCCACTATTGCATGTTCAATAAAATATTTTTTTTAAGAAATGTGATAGGATTAAATGAGGGATAATCATTGAGTTACAATAGCTCGGTTCTTGAAATATTAAACACAGATGAATTAAATCGAGATCGGTTTTCAAATCAAGTAGAAGACACTCAAAATAATCCTTTGTAGAAACTGATTAGACATTTTTAAATAATTTAGAATATATACAAGTTAAATGAGTAAAAACATTTTGGTTGAAGTATTTTATCAAACACCTGGTATGCAATATTTTGGTATTTGAAATATATATAAAATACTTCAACAATGCATCTTAAAAATAGTAGCAATAATTAAATGCAAAAAACAAAGGCATAAATTGTTTATAGGATGTTCAAAGATTAACAACTCTTACGTCACGCTTTCTTCCCCTTGAGAAGAATCCACTCGAAGACTTTGAAATTTATATAACTCTTTGTACCAACTCATTTCAACTTAGACTTGTTTATTTCCTAATTGGAACTCCTAACGCACTCTTTATTGTAGGCCGCAACCTTACAATTCACATAATGTTTACCATCTCTTATGCCAAGACTATAAACATAATCTTAAGTGTTTTTGTGTGAAGACTCACTCAACTAAACTTTGATTCTCAATTCTCATATATATGTGTGAGTAATTGTGTATGAGGATTTAATCCAGTACAGTGTATGTATCTCTCAAATGTATCATTGGGCTTGCTCTTATTCTGGCTCATTTCTTCATGTAGGTTGCTCATGTTTTGAATCCCTTTCAAAAGCTTTTATTTGATCTTCAAGATATTGTATTTATAGGCTCAACAATGATATATATATTAGACACAAGAATGACCGTATGGAAAGTTCATGTACACTTTCTGATATTGAAACAGTAATTTCCGCCTTGCTGGCCACATTTCCCGAGCCCAACTGATTTTGATGTTTTGTTCAGTTTTCCTTGTCTGCTCAACTGAATATGCTCAACCGAACCAAACTGATGAGGTATGCTGATTTTAGCATGCGCAAACCTCATATCTTCATTGTTATTTATCAGCATCTTACACTCCAATTCAGAATTTACTTGTGAATATGATCTGTAGATCATCGTCTTAGTTACGCACGCATACTAAATCGTTGCATTTGGATACTTGAGCTGATCAGGTTGACTAAAATACTGCAACCGCTAATGCTAAACTGATTGTTGTTTTCGTGCAATCATTTTGGTTTTGCAACCACAATTTGCTTAGATAACATCCTATTTAGCCCCACTAAAGTTAAATACATCTTGCGCCAAATTGGTTTTATTTTCAGTCGCTTTGGCGGCTGGTCATTCGGATCATCGAACATTGAGACATCATCAAAACAATGAAGCTCGTCTGATTTTTAGTTTGGCTACATTCGAGTCACAGCTTACATATTGAGTTAGCAATTTCACACTTGAGCAAATATGTTATAAGCAGAATAAAAAATTTTGTTATCATCAAAATCAAGATTATTAAGAGTTTCCAAACACAAAGAAATTTGTTATGAATTAATATTACCCTATTATGCGACATCTTAGTTCTTATTAGTTTTTACATTTATACGGAATACATTTAATAGTAAGTAGACCAATATGTCAAAAAAAAGTGTTAAGAAGTATTTGAAAATATTGAGATCATACTAAGGATAGAGTGAGTCTCATGTGAGATTGTCTCACGGATTATAATTCGTGAGACGGGTCAACCCTACCCATATTTACAATAAAAAGTAATACTTTTAGCATAAAAAGTAATACTTTTTCATGGGTGACTCAAATAAGAGATCCGTCTCACAAATACGACCCGTGAGACCGTCTCACACAAGTTTTTGCCCTAAGGATATTTGTTGTCCGGATATATACTTGTACGATCAGCAATATCTTATTAACTTAATTTATGGTTACTCTGTTCGCTTCACAATAACGATGAAGTGTAATGTCTTGAAATGAGATAGGGTAAAATGTAATATAATAGATATATTTGAGGATGGACATGGTGTGGAATATGGTTAGTAGCTCAAAACTTCTTAAGTCATTGTGGATTGATACTTATTAGAATGATTGCATATGTTAAATTGGATCCAATTGAGGTTCTCCAAAATTTGCTATTTGTTTCTTAAATTTGGATGGTAATTAATTTCTTGATTATTCATTTGAAAATGTAGACCAATTGGGAGAATATCATATTATTTTATTAAAGTCTATAAAATAGTTTAATTGTGGTCAACATATTTTATTAAGATAAATATGTGAGACGTCTCATATTTAAAAGAAGATAAATTAAGAATATCATCTGAATTAAGATAATAAGTTTTTGATATTTGATTTATCATATCCTGGATATTATCAATAGATTATGATAATCCGGAATGAATTGTTGATAAATTGATGTGATTATAGACGGAAATGATCGGACCGGGAAAGACGAGAAAATGCATAAACATGTGCGAGGAACAGTAGCCCTCGCGCATATGCGCGACCAGTAGGCGCGCATATGCGCGACCAGTAGGCGCGCATATGCGCGAGATGGGCAGAGGACCTCGCGCATATGCGCGAAGGAGGTGCGCGCATATGCGCGAGCTGTGCAAGCGAAGTCCATAGGACCTCGCGCATATGCGCGGAGATGAGTCGTGCATACGCACGAGCTGCCGTGCTTAGAACGCCGAGACAGAATGTCTCGCGCATATGCGCGGAAGGTGGTCGCGCATATGCGCGAGACGTGCAGTATGCACATTGAGCCACTCGTCCTTTTGCATGTGCATGTATGTATATATATATATACATGAGTCTTCAGTCGTGGAAAAAAGGAAAAGAATCGTGAAGAAAGCTTCAGAGAAAGAGTGAAAAATCCTTACGCCTTTTGTGAGAAATCCGTCTATCTGATTTTGAATCCGACTGCGGTACTGTGTTTCTATCGACGTAGGCTACAACTGGACGTAAGTTTTGCTACGTTTTGATATGTTTTGAAATTATGGTATTGTCAGAATCTGATTATGATTCATATATGATGTTCTTGACATGTTAGACATCGTATAATTGAAACTGGATTGAGGAACAGATACCATATGAAATTGTTATGATTTTTAGAGTTGAGTTGATTGAGAATTGATATCAGGATTGAAGTATTATCGAGTATGAGGTGTTGAGATTGATATCTGACTGATATGGCAGTGCTGAATATATTGAAATTATGACGTTATGTTGTTGAAACAGAATTTGATTGAATTCTGATTATATCAAATATCGATTGAGTGGTGTATTGATACCGCACCCTCGATATTAATATTGTCAGATTGAGTATTGACAGGCTTTGAGTTCGAGACTTCAACAGAGTCAGAGTATCAGAAAGAAATGTATAAATTAATGTTGAGTTGGGATTGCACAACTCGAGTCTCCCTAAATCACATATTTAGTTTATTGCATTGATACTTGTAATTGATGAGATTGATATGTGTGGTCTATTGATTCATAGACATTGTATGTATTGAGTCATTGGCTGATTCCCTAGTCATTGGCTGATTCGCCTAGTTACTGGCTGATTCGTCTAGTCATTGGTTGATTCGCCTATTCTTTGACTGTTTCGTCAATTCTGCGGCCGATTTGCCCAGACACTGGATATATGAATTATATCGATGCCGTTTAGGGATTGATTCATTCCTATCGACTGAGATTCGATATATTTATCATTATTCATATACCGGGATCCCTAGATTAGAATTGAGTCGAGTCTGAGATGACGCGTCGGTTGAATCGAGTCTGATACGACATGTTGATTTACAGTGTTTATATCATTCATGTCTGTTGAGTTGCTACATGTTAATGATATCTTATTTATGCTTTTATATATGTTTCTATATAATTGCATGTTTACATTGTTTATACTGAGATTTATTCTCACCGGAATTACCCGGCTGTTGTCTTGTTTTGTATGAGTGCATGACAACATGTGGGGCTGGATCAGGGTCAAGAAGAGGATGAGAAAAGACAGTTAGCGTGGAGATCCGGACTTAGGAGTATATCTGTTATATCACCTGAGGGTAGTGAAGAAACAGTAGTTATTATGAATTATTGTTGTACATGACTTGTACTTAGATCTGAATAGTGATCTTGTAAATGAGATAAGACTTATTTCATATACTGTGTACTCTCGTATTTTAAAAAAAAAATTTAGACCCTATTTATTTTAATTGATTAATTATTCCCAGAAAGCGATTAAGAATTGAATTAAGTTCGGGTCCCCACACCTACGCTTGACATTTTACCAAAATTTGTGGCTCGTGGTAATGATGTAACTCAAATATTTTAAATCGTACAACAACTCAATCATCACGTTTCGATTCTTTTATCCAACAAAAAATAATTAATTTTCCTAACAAAAAGTGACATAAATATTAAATAATTTAATGTATTTAAAAATCAAAGCTCAGAAAGTCTGATTATGTGCACCTAGCAAATTAAGTAGGAAATAAAATTAAGTAACAATTAAAGAAAAGGATATTATCCTGTTTTACGTATGCTAATCACTTTACGTAAGAATTTTTTTGTATTATATCATGTGATAGTATTGTTTTATCCAAAATAAACAATGTAATGAACTTTCAATCAATATATAAAACTAGTATTCCGTAACACACATATTAAATTTTTTTGTGTAAAAATATAAATTATTTTATTAGGATATAATATAGATTAGTTATTAAAAGATAAAATTACTGTGATAATTTACACTTTTAGATAATTAAAGATAAATTGGATAAAAAAAAGGAAAAAGATAATCCGTGAGACGGTTCAACCGTATCCATATTCACAATAAAAAGTAATACTCTTAGCATAAAAAGTAATATTTTTTTCTGGATGACCCAAATAAGAGATCCGTCTCACACATACGACCCGTCAGACCGTCTCACACAAGTTTTTGCCAAAAAAGTAATATAGTCACGCAAGCAAAGTTATCCAACCGATATTATGAAAGGTAAAACTTAAAAACTTTGGCATCACATTGACATATTAAAATTATTTAGAATGAGATGCTCATGTTTAATAATATATATAATCAAGCATAACGATAGTAAAGATATATAGCGAATATCAATTCAATACAAGTATATATAGTAAAAAACGACGATGCTCCAATAAAAAAATACACGGAAAGAGGAAAGAATTCTCCAATAAAAAATGTATATATATGCCTTGAATTAGTGTTTCTCGTAATATTTTTGAGGGAATCATCACTCTCTTGTATATATATATATATATATATATATAGATAGATAGATAGATATATGTGTGTGTGCAAAGTTCCATACCTCTAAAAAAATTCATAATTAAAACTATACGTCACAAGTTTTTGGATTAAATTGAAAAGAATACAAGTAATCATTCGGGGAAATAAAAATTGTTTTGGGGTCGAAAACATATTTTTTTTAATTATAAAGTATAAATATACTAACTAATATGGAAACGTAAAATAATAATAATAAATTATTATTATATTTATACATGATTCTAATAAGAAGGTAATTATAAAAAAGAATATTAATTTAGTACAACAACAAAATTAAAAAAATTTGGTTTTAAAGAATTTTATTGCCGTGACGGAAGCAAAAATTGAAAGTTAATAAATAGAGGCATATGAGTTGATATAAATTAATTTAGATTTTTTTTAAAAAATATAGTTTATTTCTATCTATTTTTTTTTTTACATTTCATTTTAAAAAAAAAAATATTTAAAAATATTAAGGGTGGGGTTGGGCAACGACGTGCCCCTTGGCTCCGTCACAAATTCTTAACAATAAGATTTATAGCTCTAAAATGTAAAGAGAGATCGGAGAAAGAGTAAAAATAATTAATCAAAATTCGAAATTTAAAAATAAAAAAAATAATAGTAATAATAAAGAAAGAGTGGGAAAGTGGAGCACCAAAAATACAATGGACGTCTAATCATCTCCAATATCTCTATAATTTTAACATACTGCATTCCACAACCACAAAGTGTAGCATCGTTTTCATTATCGATTTAGTTGTATGTATCAATCATTAAGGGAAAATAACTTTATTTGTTCTGTTTTGAGTTTTTGTCACCTAAAATTCAAAGTTCGGTTTTTATTCATTAACTTTTATATTTTTTTTTGTTTTTAGTACTATTGTTTTGCTGTAGATTTGACGTGACACTAGGAAATACGACGTGGTGATGAAATACGATGATGTGGTACCTGAATTTATTGAATTATCATGTGTCACATCGGCAGTTGAGCCAAAATGTTTGAAAATTAATAATTAGTGGACTAAAATCTAAATGATGGATGACAAATTTTTTTTTCCCAATCATTAATCATGGAAAATTTATTTAATCACCGCTTTAAGTTCGAAATGAATAATGGATATAATTTTAATGGCCTTAAGCATAGTTTGGTATATATGATAGGATAAGCATGTGATATATAATATAAGGATAAGTTAAGGATAAATAAGATGTAAGATATTATATTTAATGTTTGGTATGATTTTAATAAGAGTGATTAAATTTATATATTAGATTATAATGACAAATTTAACCTTATCATAATAAATTTTTATAATTTCAAAGTTGTTGCTTGAATTCATATTTTTTATTTATTCATACGCCGATAGTGCTTGCATGATTTATTTTTACCTAATTTTATATATTATATAATATGATAATTGAGCCCTTGATTTTTTGAGTGAAGTCAAATATCAATTTTTAATGTTAATCGGGTGATACTAATAATTTTATTAAGATTTATAAAAATTATTTATATAATTATCTCGAATTCATTTATATAATTATCATATTATATAATATATAAAAATAAATAAAAATATTTATTTGATTTTAATTTCTACCTACTAGCATAGATTTATAAAAAAAATTTATAAATTGAGGATAATTAAGTCATTTGTAGTGTATTTTATCCTTAAATAAAAATTATAACACCTAATAGAAGAGATATTTTATCTTTCTAAAACATTATTTATCAAGGGCCCAAGATATTATCATAAGCTTTTTAAAAATGTACCAAACATGGTGTAATGCCCAAGAAGTATAGAATTGATAAACCAAGATTATTAGTCTTCATTAACGTGAGACTCGGAAGATATGAGAATGCATGACATGCAATGAGGGAAGAAAAGACATGAGAAAATAGGGTTTGCAAGACCGTACCCGTGCCCAGAACAGGAGTGCACCCGCAGTCATGCAATTATGAAATTTTGAAAGTGAGGCCGAAGCCACACCGCACCCGCGGTGCATGGACAGAAAGTTGGCAAATTTATGCGAAGCAGGACCGCACCCGCGGTCTTGTATGTAGCGCACCCGCGGTCGAAGATTTTAGGAAAATGATAAGCATGCCGAAGCATGAGCGCACCCGCGCTGCTGCACATACCGCACCCACGGTCATGCGTGTTGCTTGAAAAATAAGACACGTTTCCAGATTTGCATGCATTATATATATAGCTGAATTACACGTATAATTCCTCAGAATTTCAGAAAAAGGGCCGAGCTGTTGAGAGAAAAATCCTTACGCCTTTTAGATTTGCGATTGTGAAAGATCTGTCTATCAGAATTCAAATCCGACTTCAGTTCTGAGTTCCTCTAGCTACGAGCTACACAAGGACGTAAGTTTTGTTACGTTTAGACATGTTTTGAATTTGAGATATTGTCAGAACTGAATATGAATCAGATATGGCGTTTCTACTATCGTAGAAATTGTAGAATTGAATTCAGATTAAAGAACAGACTGGTTACGTAATTGTTATGATTTGTGAAAGATATTGACTGAGATTCTATATCAGAATTGTGTTAGTATTCAGATTATGAATTGTATGGATACAGATTATGAGTTCCAGTATTATATTTGTGATGTTTAGTTTGACGGGGTTATTCAGATTGTATTGTTATGCCGTCGAAACATCAGTTGAGTTATATTGATCAGATTCAGTATTGATTGAGATTGATCAGACTCAGTAATTACTCAGATTGTATTGTAATGTCGATGACATGAATTAGATTGTATCTTGTTCAGATATTGATCAGATTGTATACTGATTTGAGTATTGATCAGAACAGATTGTGTATTGAGTTATTTACTGATACAGCGTATTCAATATTGTCATATCAGATTGATATGGACAGAGTTGAATACAGATCATCGTCTTCGTCAGATAGGGACGACAAAGGTATAATTCATGTGATATCTGGGAAGATACAACTCAAATCAGATCTCATTTGAGTTTCCCAATAAAATCACATACTTGATTATTGTTTGTCTTCTGATATGATTATTATTTGTTTATAGACTTTATATTCAAATCTTTTGGAAATGAGCATGCTTTGTTTACAGATTGTTATACATTGCATTTGAGATATGAGAGTCGTTGACAGCCGTTGTCACCTATCTAGATGTTCGGTGTATCTCAGCTTAGGAGCAGCCCTGACTCCTATTGCAGTCGTTGATACAGCTCAGACCGAAGTCTAGGAATAAGACGTACAGTCACCCCGAGTGGGAGGGTAGGTGACAGCCATTGACGTCTTATTCACACCGGGATCCCTAGAGTTATAGTTGAGTCGAGTCTAGACATGATTTGACTAGAACTGCATGTGTTTAGAGATGTGGTTTCAAAGAATATGAAACCCATGTTTATTGATTTCAGTATGATAGCATGTTTATATGATTTGATTTAAATTGCATGTCTATCTGAAAGGAGTTGCATGCTCATTGTGATTTGATTTCATAGATTATGAAATCTCTTACTTTAAATATGTTCATGATAGCATGTTTTATGATTTAGATTGTTTATATACATGCTTACCATGTTTTATACTGGGATTTATTCTCACCGGAGTTATCCGGCTGTTGTCTTGTTTTGTATGTGTGCATGACAACAGGTGGGACTGGATCGGGGTCAAGAGGATGAGGAGAGAAGAAGAGTTAGCGTGGTGATTCCGGACTTACTGTAGATTTGGTTTATTACTTGAACTTAGTAACTGAACCTTAGACTTAGATTGTACAGTATTGTACTTTTATACTGAAATGTATTTTATACTGAGATGTATATTATTTAGATTCCATTACCTTCCGCATTTACATTTTAAAAAGAAATATTTTTAGACCCTGTTTATCAGAAATGATAATTAAATCCCAACGACGATTAAGAAGATGATTAGCGTCCGGGTCCCCACACATGGGATAAGGAGGATTATTTATCAATCCCTCTCTTATCCCATGTACCAAACTATGCAAATATACGTACATTGTTAATCATGAATTTTATTGTGGCGATGATAAACTAAAACCAGCAGACTAGAACAGTTGACTAATTTATCATGAGCTACTGGTCTGATAAAACAAAACCAGTAGAAAGGACAGTAATACAAAACCAGTAGAGGACGTTTCCTAACGTTGCTACCTTAAATGTTACCGTTAAAGAGTTCCTAGTACTAGTATTAATTGTAGCATTAATTACTATACGGAGTCATTTAATGCATTTTACCCAAATAAGACTGATTGTTTTATAGCTTTTCTGCAGGAACTTCTTTTGGTAATAAAGCTGATTGTATCAGTTATCTGAAGACATCCTCTGATTGTGAACGTTGAACTCAGTCGTTTATATATACTTGGATCAAATCCTTTTACGACAGCTCGCTTGACATAATATTATCTTTCAAGGAACAAAGCCATTCTCATCGTTTCAGACTAATCTCGAAATTCCTTGAGTAATCAAAAGTTCAACACAAAGAAAAGTAGCACACGCTTCATAGAAAATATCTGATCTTTCGAAGATCATTTTGTGCTACTGATTCTTACACTCTTCACAATCTTTACATCATTTATACTTTATCAAGAAGAGTCTGTAATCTGAAAAGAGTCTTTTCAGAACTTTGTGTTTCGCATTCTTGTGAGCTGAGAAACTAAGAGTTTCAGTAGGCCGAAGTGTAAGTCCTTCTGAAGTGCGTGTGTACAAGAGTTGTACTGTAATATCCAAAGTCTTTTATTTATACCTTCTGGAAACAGAAGAAGGGGAGACGTAGAAGAGTTTATCTTCGAACTTCCATAAACAACTGCTGTCTACTGTTTTATTGTCTTTCAACTATTTCATCAGATTGTTTCCGCACGTTCTATTGTAATCAGGTGAAAGTATTCGCACAAGATAAACTACTATCCCTAACAGGATTTTAGTACCTCATCAGAAACGAAAGAAAAACAAGTAGAGTTTATTCACCCCCCCTCTAAACTCAACTTCGATCCCCAACAATTGGTATCAGAGCAGGTTATTCTTGTTCGTGAAAAACTACAACAAATGGCACACTTCAGCAAGATCCCTATGTTCTCTAAGGAAGACTTCGATGACTAGAAGATCAGAATGCAAGCCCATCTTGCAGCACAAGATGATGATATGTGGTATGTCATCACAGATGGTCCACTGAAAATATTAAAGCCTAATACAGCTATTGCTGTTACTGAGGGTGCACCACATATGGTTGAAAAATCAAGAAGTGAATGGACCAGTGAAGATAAGAAGAAGGCCAACCGTCCTACATGCTTGGTTGCTTCTCTTAGCAATAAACACTGGCTATGGCACAAGAAATTGAATCATCTGAATTTCAAGTCAATCAATTATCTCAAGAAGCAGAATATAGTTGATGGATTACCTGATATTAATTTTGTTAAAAATCATGTTTGTTCTGCTTGTCAGCTTGGGAAACAGATAAGATCCAGTTTCAAGAACAAAGATAGCAAATCAACTTCAAGATGTCTGGATGTGAAAAGTGCTTTTCTGAATGGTATCTTACAAGAAGAAGTTTACGTTGAACAACCTCTAGGTTTCATCGATCATTTCTCACCTCATCATGTATTTAAATTACACAAAGCATTATATGGTCTAAAACAGGCACCTAGAGCATGGTATGACACTCTATCACAATTTCTTATTGATAATGATTTTACCATTGGAGCAGTAGATAAAACTTTATTTACTCCAGTCAAGAATAAGCACATTCTGTTAGTACAGATCTATGTTGATGACATTATTTTTGAGTCAACTAACCCCAAATTATGTGCAAAGTTTGGAAAATTGATGCAGGATAAACATTCTTCCTAGGATTACAGATTAAGCAATCAGAGACTGGAATCTTTATAAATCAAGCCAAGTACACCAAGGAGCTTCTGAAAAAGTTTGGAATGGAAGCATGCTCTGCTGCTTCTACTCCAATGAGCTCATCTATTAAACTTGATAAAGATGAAAGTGGAATTCCAGTAGAGGTAACTCAGTATCGCGGTCTTATTGGTTCATTATTATATCTAACTGCCAGTAGACAAGATATCATGTTTGCTGTTTGTATTTGTGCTAGATTTCAATCTAACCCCAAACAATCTCATTATATTGCTGCTAAACGTATTTTGAAGTACTTGAAAGGAACTCAAAATGTCGGCTTATGGTATCCCAATGATTCATCGTTAAATCTTATTGGATATTCAGATGCTGATTATGCAGGTTGCAAACTAGACCGAAAAAGCACTAGTGGTTTTTGTCAATTTCTTGGTGATAGGCTGATATCCTGGTTTAGCAAGAAGCAGACTTCCATAGCCACATCTACTACAGAAGAAGAATATCTGGCTGCTGGAAGCTGCTGCTCTCAGATATTGTGGATTCAACAACAGTTAAGAGACTATGGGATTCAAGCCTCCGAATCACCTATATTCTGTGAAAATACCGGTGCAATTGCAATCACACAAAATCCAGTACTTCATTCCAGAACGAAGCACATTGACATCAGACATCACTTCATTAGAGATCATGTACAGAAGAAGAACATTCGTCTGGAATACGTTTCTACTGATCAACAAACAGCAGATATCTTCACAAAACCCTTACCAGAAAATAAGTTTTCTTACTTTCGTAATTCTCTTGGTTTGATAGATTTAACTTGATTATTTTCTGTTATCTTTGTTGATTTTATTTATACTTGCTTATTTATCGTATTGAACTAACAGTAAGATATTTGCAGAAAAGCAGAAGGAAAGTCAGATACGTAAACTGGAACTTTATTAGAAACCATTTCAGTACATTACACGATGCAAAAGTAAAAACAGTAGATCTTCAATGCTATTTAACCAGTAGCGTTACATTTAGCTTTTGTCTTCAGTAATAGTAGTTCTCTGTTTTTTGCTTGCAAAGTACTTCAACAGGAACAAGAGAATCCAGCAAGCTCAAGGCCTAGAAAGAGTCTAGCAAGCTTGGGTCTTGTCAGCACTAATGTATTTTTTTTAGATACCTTACAGGGCATCATAGAGGATTTCAGCATCATCAATCCACCAGCACTCTCTTATTGCATTAGCATGCTTCTGGAAAAAATTGATGCTACATTTCAAACTCAATCGAAGAAACAGATCTGCTTGACTGTGGAAACTACAACTCCAGGAGTGTATTTCAAGGATCATAACGAAAATAATGATATCCTCAAACTTCTCTCTGAACAGTTTTGCTTCGACTCCTGAATCAAACTCTAACTCTCTTTTTACTTGAGTTTTCATTTTTGAAGTTCATCTGTTTAACTTCGTTCAAGATTTGCAGGTATTTATAGAGGGAACAAAGACTCTTGCGAATCGCAAGATTGCGACTGTTCATTTTCAACGGCTCAGATTGAGAGATGGCCAAGAGTCACTTGTCGCAAGTATGACCACTTTTTAATTGCATTTACCGAGGGGGAACAATATTTTAGTCAGACTAAGAATTTGACACCTTTTCAGAAAACAGAGAGAATGTTTGTCTTTTCGATAAAACTTCAAGTCTGCTGGTTTTTGTCAAAGTGCTTAAATATTTCAGCACCCTGAAACTTCCAGCAGACGTTATCATAAAATGACAAATCCTCTTCTGATTTTTTTAGTAACCGTCTGGACAGCCCGCCCTTTTTCAAAATTTTCAAAATCATTCGTATATCTGACAGTTTCTGCAAAAATTTTCAAAAACTCAACCTTAAACATACTGACACGTGTCTTTATGTTTATTTGACGACCGTATATCTATTTCAAATTTCACCTTTACTGTTTCATATCTATCGTTATTCAGCTACTGATTTCTCTCTATAACCTCTAACTACTGCAAATTATATCTGCTTCTATCCTTATACAGAAATGGCTGGAGCATACACTCTTAACGCTTATCAAGTAAATTTTGCCTCTGTTATCAACATCACCGATGAGAATCTTGTTAAAATGTTTCAAGATATTGAAAAATCGGGACTCAGACAATTCCTGGAAGCACCAGCCGTTATTTACAAAAATGCTCTTCTGGATTTTTACGCTAAAGCGACAGTACATGAAGGAAAGATTGTTCACTCTCAAGGAGATGCATCCATCTCTATTGATGCCGCACTTCTAGGAGCGACTTTCCTTCTCCCACTCTCAGGTATTTCTGAACTATCTGATTTTTCCAAAATAGATATTTCTATTGCGCTTAGCTCGTTCTCATCCTCTGGAGAAGAAGTGTCTCCATCTTGTCACAAGAAACTACTCAAAATGGATTATCAAATTCTGGCCGATATTGTGGCAAAAGCTCTTTTGATCAAAGCTGGCACCTTCGACAAGTTGACGAAGGAGAAGGTTCAAGTGATGATTGCCATCACTAAAGGAACCCTAGTTTCCCACCATGGGGCGCATTAGTGCTCTTTGTAAAGAAGAAAGATAGGAGTATGAGGCTGTGTATCGATTACCGAGAGTTGAACAATGTTACGAGATCAAGAATAAATACCCACTTCCAAGGATCGATGACTTGTTCGATCAGTTACGAGGAGTTACAGTATTCTCTAAGATAGATCTACGATCAGTGTATCATCAGCTAAAGGTAAAAGATGCAGATGTTCATAAGATAGCCTTCAGAACCAGGTATGGGCATTACGAGTTCTTAGTGATCGTTTGGACTGACGAATGCTCGAGAGATTTTTATGGGCCTCATGAATCGAGTATTTCAAGCCTACCTAGATCAGTTTGTCATAGTGTTCATTGACGACATTCTTATCTACTCGAAGAGCCATGAGGAGCATAGTCAGCATTTGGGTACAGTTTTGCAGTTCTTGCAGAGTCGCAAGTTTTTTGCAAAATTTAGTAAATGTGAATTCTGGTTAGAGAAATTAGCGTTTCGGGTCTAGCAGTGGTATTGAGGTGGACCTAGCTAAGGTGGCAACAGTTAAAGATTGGGTGGAGCCGAAGAATGCGTCAGAAATCCACAGTTTCCTAGACCTAGAATGCTAATACATGAAATTTATTCAGGGATTTTCTTCGATTACAGTGCCACTCACTTCATTGACTAAGAAGAATGCTAAATTCTTATGGAGTGAAGAATGTCAGAACAGCTTCAATATTTTGAAGCAAACTCTTATTTCAGCGCCAGTGTTACTAAGCTCGATTTAGGTGCAGTTTTGATGCAGCAAGGTCGGGTTATAGCTTATGCCTCTAGACAGTTGAAAGTGCATGAGAAGAATTATCCGAATCACAATCTTGAGTTAGCTGCCATTGTCTTTGCTTTGAGGATTTGGAGACATTATTTGTGCGACGAGAAATGCCAAATTTTTACTGATCACAAGGGTCTCAAGTATTTCTTCACGCAGAAGGAGCTGAGTATGAGACAAAAACAGTGGTTGGAGTTAGTGAAAGACTACGATT
The DNA here is from genome assembly GCF_022965805.1 of Primulina eburnea. Taxonomy (NCBI): domain Eukaryota; kingdom Viridiplantae; phylum Streptophyta; class Magnoliopsida; order Lamiales; family Gesneriaceae; genus Primulina; species Primulina eburnea. Next base: position 24,278,499 of record NC_133113.1, read on the forward strand.
GCGAGATTAGCTACCATCCGGGGAAACCTAATGTTGTGGTAGATGCGTTGACCAGAAAAGTTGCAAACGTAGCACAACTGTCAGTGCAGAGATCTCTTAAGTCATAGATTCAGAGGTTTGTTTTAGATGTTTATCCCAAGGACAGAGCTCCTAAACTGTCTAATCTGACAGTTCAGTCTTCTTTGCTAGACCGAATCCATAGAGGTCAGCCTTTAGATGAGCAGTTGCAGAAATGGAGACTGAAGGATGAGGCCAAGGGCAGTTTACTCTACACAGTGTCTGACGATATTGTGAGATACAGAGGAAGGATGTGGGTTCCTAGTGTTGATTCGATCAGTGAAGATATTCTGACAGAGGCACATCCATCCCCGAATTCTATCCATCCTTGAGGTACCAAGATGTACAAGGATTTGCAGATTTTATATTGGTGGCCAGGTATGAAGCGAGACATCCATCGATCTGTATCTGAATGCCTCACTTGTCAGCAAGTGAAAGCAAAGCATTAGAGGCAAGCAGGAATGCTTAAGCCACTCCATATCCCCGAGTGGAAATGAGAGAATATCACCATGGACTTTGTTGTTGGTTTGCCGAGGTCAGTCAGAAGATTCAATGCCATTTGGCGTATAGTGGATCGACTTACTAAATCAGCACACTTCTTGCCAGTAAAGACGACTTTCTCCATGACTCTGTTTGCAGAGATCTATATCAGGGAGATAGTCCGATTGCACGGGATCCCAGTTTCTATTGTGTCCAACAGGGACCCGAGGTTCTCATCGTCCTTCTGGAAGAGTTTACATGAAACCATGGGGACGAAGTTGCTATTCAGTACATCATTTTACCCTCTGAAAGATAGCTAGTTTGAGCGAGTGATTCAGATTTTGGAGGATTTTTTGAGAGCTTGCGTGATCGATTTCCATGGAAATTGGGAATCAAAGTGACCTCTACTGGAGTTTACCTACAATAATAGTTTCCAATCATCTATAGGTATGGCTCCCTATGAGCACTGTATGGAAGGAAGTACAGATCACCGATTCATTGGGATGAAGTAGGTGAGAGATCAAAACTTGGCCCAGAGATAGTTCAGCAGACCGCACACGTGGTGGTCAAGATTCGAGACATGATGAAGACCGCCCAGAGTATCCAAAAGAGTTATGCTGACAAGAGGAGGATAGATCTTGAGTTTGCTGTAGGTGATCACGTTTTCATGAAGACAACACCTATGAAGGGTGTTATGAGGTTTGGGAAGAGAGGCAAGCTTAGTCCGAGATTTATTGGACCATTCGAAAATCTTGACAGAGTTAGAATACTAGCTTATCGTGTAGCCTTACCTCCGAATCTGGCCGGTGTACACAATGTGTTCCACGTCTCGATGCTGAGGAAGTACCTAGAAAATCCTTCGTATGTTTTGAGCTATGCGCTGTTGCAACTTGCTCTGGATTTATCTTATAAAGAGAGGCCTGTCCAAATCCTAGACTGACAGGAGCGGATACTTCGGAACAAAATGACCAATTTGGTTAAAGTCCGGTGGTTGAATCAATCAGTGGAGGAGTCCACTTAGGAGGCTAAGGTAGGCATGAGAAATTCTACCCGGAACTGTTTGGTAAGATTTAATTTCGAGGACAAAATTTATTTAAGTGGGGGAGGAATTGTAGAGCCGAAAAATCAGTACACGTAAAACTCATGCATTTATTTAATTGTTAAATTATTTAATTAAGTTTTAAAATGATTTTTTTAGATGCATGATTTATGAGTTTTCATTATTTAAAATTATTTATCTTTATGTGATGTACGTTAAAATATTTTCTTGAGTTTCATGTTTCAGGTGATTATTCGATGCGGGATCGAGGAAAAGAGACTGACGACGATTGTTGAGATTTTAAAATGTGGTATTTTATTTTAAGTTAGGATTGGGGCATTTTAAATAATTTATTTAATTTTAAGCATTTTAAAGCCTAATTTAATCATTAGGTGATTTTATGATTTTAAACATTTAAAAATTTGTCACTTGTACATTTTATTTTAAACTAAGAGGTTTTATTAAAATTATAGGAGTGTTAGTATTTTAATTAATTTTTAATTTTTAATTAAGCCAAATTTGGTCCCCTAATCATCTAAACTCACGCACACCCACACAAACACAATTACACATATACATGTCGGTCACAAACACACACACACTCTTGCACCCCTCCATTTTCATTGTTTCATTTCTTATTTTTGAGAGAAAACATAGGGTTCTAAGAACCTTCATCAGCCGCCCCCTCCCTTCAAAAATTTCGGCAAGAAATTTTCGATTTTATCAGCAGAAAATCGTTCCACGTTCGTCCCAAATCAACCCTAGCATTCTTCTCGCTTCGGTATCGTCGTTTCAGTAACTTTAAAGATCAAGGCACGTGTAATCTATTGTTTTTTGCGTCGATCTCGTTATATTATGTGTTGTGATATTTATTATGCGTGAAAATATATATGTTGTGAAAAGTTTGAACAAAAACGTTTGAAAAGATTTTTAGCTCAGAAAATTTTAGATCTCAAAAAGTGTCTGCTGTCATTTCGATTTATGTGAAAAATCGATTGTTTTTCTAGAAATGTTTTCAACATATAAAACATATTACTTTTCGATAGCTTCGATTTGACAGTAAATTAGTAGCTTTTGGACAAGAAACGACTGAGTTATGATCGTTTTTTGTGGGACTGCTCAAACTGTGATTGTCTGAAAAATGTGTTCTTGTTGTGTTCTTGAAGTTTATTGTTGCAGGCTTCATTAGGGACCATTCGATGATCGTTGATGTGTTAAAATATATTGAGTATGAGGTTGGGATGAGTTTTGGTGCTTCGTTTTGTGTCGATAGGAACTTGGTTGCATTAGAAGTCGTAGGGATCGTGTTGGTGTCAAAATGACATGTTCATGAGTTGTATTGCATTGCATGTCGTGCTTCATTGTTTCACGGCGTTTGTGTGAGATGAATCATTGTCATATTGTCCTATGATGAGTCTTGAGGTGTCGGTTTGAGTCGGTAGGGCGTGGCTTAGAGTTTGCATCAAGTTTGAGATGTTGGGGTCAAATTGATGCGGAACTGGCGCCGCAGCACTCCGACATGCCTGGATGCGCCGCAGCCCAACGCCAGGGTTGCGGCGCTAGAGGCAAGGGCCTAGACACTTGATCATGATTTTAAACCACTATTTAGGCTCATGTCTTCTATGTTTGGGAAATGTTCACACATCATTTTAGAATTTACTTCGGGGGTTGATGTCATGTTTAATACGATTATTAAACGAGGTCAAGTCCCGAGTGATTTAGAATGTCATAAGAAATTTGTCATTTCAGGTGGTGAGCACGACTATTACGTCTAAGCTATGGAAAAATTAAGTGCATGTAATCGTGTTAGTATGTGCAACAGTGGCCCCAAGCGAGACCCAACAAATACCTCAACGCAATGTAAGTATGTTCGACGTGCAAAAGAAAAATATTTTGTGTTTTTGAGGTATGCTAAATGTCTTGTGACAGATTATGAACGGGTTCGGAAGTCGGTGAACGTGGACGAGGACTTCTCCACCCCGATAAAGCATGACCGAGTTTAGATCAGGATTGAAAAACGGTAAAGCATGACCAGGGACCAATCCACCCGGTAAAGCATGACCGTGGATCTCAGGTATGCGGTAGTGGATCTTCCCTATCAGCCCAGTATTGTGGTTAAATCTGATCAGACACATTTATGTGTGGGTTACTTTCTTTGAAACAAATATCTACGCAAAATGATGAAGTTTATGCATGTTCAAGTATGTATAATGCAAGTATGTTTATGAAAAGTTGTATGATGACGGCACGTCTAAGTTTATGTTATCACGTTCAAGTTTAAGTATGTAAGTTCTACTTTAATGATGCATGTGGTTTTATTATGTATTACTTGTTTCCTCCAGTTTATACATGTTGAGTCTTTAGACTCACTAGACTTGATCGATGCAGTTGATGAAGAGTATGATGAGACGAGGGGTGGGGACCAATGAGCTGGCTTGGACTGCGTATGAGGCTAAACCCGAGGACCGCCTATGTTTTAAGAACTTTATGCATGTTTTAAATACTTTGATTTTCAGGATATTGTTTACGATGTTTAAACGTTTACCTTTTTTCAAACTTCAATTGTAATTGTTTTTATTTCAAATATTTTTAGAAAAGTAGTTCATTTTAAAGAAATTTGAATGATTACTATTTATTTAAGAAAATTTTGATTTTTCCGCAAATTTTAAAATAGTTTAAAAGTGTGGTACGTTACAATTAGACTACTTTGAAATCATGTCAAGTACGTAGATAGGCTCCGAATGAACATGGCTTGGCTGAGTAAGCAGGGGCTCGGCCGAGCACAAGATCTCGACCGAGCATGGCTCAGGGCTTCGGCCGAGCACAGGGCTTGATTGAGCATCGCCCAAGGCCTCGGTTGAGAAAAAGGCTCAACCAAGCATTTCTCAGGTGCCTCGGCCAAAACATGGCCTCGGCTGAGTATGGCTCATGATCTCGAGAAGGTTTAGGGCTCAGGGAAAGGTTAATTTTTTTGGAAAAAATTGCATTAGAAGCTCAAAAATCATAATTTTAATATTTTATTTCAAAAAGAGTTTTTACACACTTTTATATGAGATAATAACACTGTAGAACATCTTAATGTCATCTTTTTACATCTATATATTGAAAAATCTCAAGAATTAATAATATTTGATTTAGGAGGGTTCATGGACCTCGTAAAATTTGACAAATTCAATCCTTTTTAGTCCTATAAGTATTAAAAAATTTATCTTAATCGAATAAGTTATTTTAAAAAAAACTTTTAGATACCTGACGTGGCACAAAGAAATTTCCGATATGGTGCTGAATATCTCTAGAATATCCGACATCACGTCAGCATTCTCGGTGAAAAGAACAAAAATTAACTATGAAACCGACTCGTTAAACTAAGACCATAATGTGACTACTCAAGGTCTGAAATAAAACAACTTGGGTTTCTATTTGAATTTGAAATTTTACCAAATATGTGGTACACCCTAAACATTGCACGCATGGAACAATGTAGTTGTTGTTAGTATTACCTTCAGTATTTACCATGGATGGATTCGTGAAACGTGGTCATGCACCCTAAGTGTCCTTTGTAGTTGGAGCATATACTGGTGCATACTTGGATGTTGGATCTGGATAACAGATTTTTTGCATGTCACAAATTTTGTAGCCAGAGATTAATCAACTTCTGGAAGATAAATATATAATCACGTTTTTTAGAGCATGCAAACAATTCCTTAATCAACTATGGAGAAGTGATTATGGTGTGTTGGAACATTTTATGTTCGCAATCATAATTTTGCTATTAACAAAACTTGTTGTTGTGTTTCTAACATATTTACTCAAGTGTGAAGTTATTAACACAAGAAGGAAACTTAAACTGAGTTTAGCCAAACTGAATTCTGGCGAGCTTCGATGTGTTGATGATATATCTCAACTGAATGATTCAAATGATAATCCACCAACTTGATTGATCAGAAAAATCAATTTGGAATAAGTCGTATTTCATGTCGGTTGGGCAAAAATTGGATTTTATCTAGGCCAAACCGTTTGTTAAATGACCAAACTGATTGCTAGAAAATAGCAATCAGTTGAGTATGAGCAGTTGCAGTATTTGAGCCATATCTCTCAGTAAGTTTATTGGAATGAAGCGATTAAGTATGCATTGGAAATATAAGATAATGATCTACAAATTATCTTCAGAAGTCAAAGTTTGAATCGAAGCTTAAGATGTTGATAAATAGCGATGAAAATACTGGTTCTGCACAACACACCAGTTGACCTGAGGTTGAGATACTGACCAGATTGAACAGCTGACCAGTTTCAATCGCTGACCAATTTCAGCCAGTGACTAGTTCAACCACCAACCAGTGTGAACCGCTGAACAGTTTTCAACCGCTGACCAGTTTGAACTGCTGACCAACCGTTGACCAACCAGTTTAAGCTCTCGAAAATATCCAGCAAGACAAATTTGACCGTTGCAATTTCAGAAGTAGTACGTAAACTTTTCAAACGGTCATATTCTTGTTTATAACATATATATCATTGTTGGGGCCTATAAATACAACATCTTGAAGATCAAACAAGAGCCTTTGAAGGGGATTCAAAGCATGGACAGCTAGCATGAAGAAATATGCTATTTGAGAGCACAATCTCTTATGTGAGGATACATTTGAGATGTACACTTTAAAGGATAAATTCCTTACAAAAAATCACTCACACATATACAAGAGAGTTGAACTTCACAGTTTAGTTGAGTGAGTCTTCACACAAAGACATTAAAGATTTTGTTTGTATTCTTGACATAAAAGACATTAAACATTATGCGGATTGTGAGGTTGCGACCTACAATCGAGAGTGTGCTAGGAGTTTCAATTAGGCAAGAGATAAGTCCTAAGTTGAAATGAGTTTGTACAAGGTGTTGTATAAATCAAAGTCTTCTAGTGGATCCTTTCCAAGGGGAATAAGGGATGATGTAGGACTTGTTAATCTCCAAACATTCATAAACAAATTGTGTCTATTTATTTATTGCATTTACTTATCATTTCCATTGTTTTTAAAGATGAATTGTTGAAGCATTTTATGCATTCTTCGAATACCAAAATATTGCATACCAAATGTTTGATAAAATGCTTCAACCAAAATATTTTTAACTCATTAAACTTGCATATATTTTAAATGCTTTACAAAATGATTAACCGGTTTATACGAAGGATTATTTTGAGTGTCTTTCACTTGTTTTGAAAACCAAAATCGATTTAATTTATCGGTTTTCAATATTTCAAGAACCGAGCTATCATAGCTTAACGATGATCCCCCTAATCGATCCGGTCAGCGTGGATGGACCCTAGCATGAAAAAAAATTCTAGCACAACATATGGTCCAAAGCACATTTAAGGCCATTGCTATTTTGACAAATACGCTAAGTTTTAGTAATGACAAAAGCAATATAGAATTATTTTAAGTCCAGCTTTCATTTTTATGTATTTGCAAGTTTGTAGCCATTGGATAAGTCAAGCCGTGTATTGTTCTATTAGAAACTCAAGCTATCGACATCATCAGAAGATCATCACTTGAATTTGTTTTTAACTGGACTGCTTTATCGAAAAAGCTGTTAGAGTCATACCGTTCAACTACAACTGCACCAACCGGTCAGATATAGCAGATCAAGATACAAAAAATCAAGTTGTTCATTGCTATCAAATAAACTTTCATGCACAATATCCTACTAACTCTCGATTTATTGAAATGTTTCCTAAAATATCAAGAGTCAATAAAATTTCAGAAGCTAAAGATGTAAAAGGAAAATAAGCATTAAATGATCATTTAATGAAGTAAAAGATGAAGAGAACTTGACGATGCCATTTTTTGGGAGATATTATAGATGAGCGTTGAAAAAAGTTTCCGACCGTTGAAAGACTTTGCATATTAATATGAAGATTCAGAACTTCAAAACAACGAAAAATAACAGACACAACTAGTTTTCAAAATCTACAATTTACAAGATCTCAAGCATACTTATTGTTCATATATCCATCCTCAATTTACCAATCAGATCATTTCAAGATGAATCTTTGCGCTACTCTAACTCTAGCTGTCCAAGCTACCGGTTAGAAGGTTTATATAATTCTATTTGTCAGAACAAAGGGTTCTATAGACAAGCCCGACATTTTTGTCTTCATTGTTGTGATACTAAGAATTTTGACTTAGACACTGTGATAAGTCCTAGTCAAAGTATATTTGTATAATGATTGTATATATCATAATCTTTTAGTGTTATCTTTCCTAAGTGGAAGAAAGTGTGGCTTAGGAATTGTTAATCTCCGAATATTCAAAACATCTCCGTGTTATTTAATTTTCACTGTATGTACTTATTAATTGCTTTGATTCCCTTCTAATTATTATGTTAATTGATTGATTGCATTGAATATATATTTCATCACTATTCTAGTCGGATCTATAATCAAATTAACTTTAGTGATTCATTAAGTTTAGACATTTAATAAAATATTTAACAGATATTAACAGTTAAAGCCAGCTCAAGTTTTGCAAAATATTTTGAAAGAATTTATTCTCCTCATCTAAACTATATTCAATCCCAACAAGTGGTATCAGAGCGGATTTTTCCTAAACTCTGATATTCATATATTATTAGTAGAATCATTTAAAAAAATTTATATGTTTTCCAAAGAAGACTATGATGATTAAAAATATGTATGCAGTCACGACTAGCTACACAAGATGATGCCATGTGGTATGTCACCACTAATAGCTCGATGAAGATTCTTAAAGCCAATACAATCATAGCCATATCATAAGGTTCACCACAACTTGTTAAAAAAAATCGGTCAGAGTAGATAGCTGAGGATAATAAAATTCAATCTGAACAACGTGTCCAAATACATCTTCTACAAGAACCTTAAAAAGAAAATATTCAACAAGATCATGTCTTTTTCAACCGCCAAAGAGATATGAGAAAAGTTGACCCAAATTTGCGAAAGAAATAATCAAACTAAGGAAAATAGGTTGACCATGTCAATTTAGAAATTTGACAATGTAAAGATGAAACCAGAAGAGACCTTAAATGAGTTTTATGAACATTTTAATAGTATTTTAATTGCACTTGCTTCACTTGGAATAAAACAATCTAATAGTGAACTTGCCTTGAAGTTAATGGGAAAATTGCCAAGAAAATGAGATGTAAAAACGGTGTCAATGAGGGAGTCCAAGGATCTCAACAAACTCGAGCTGTATGAGCTATTTCAAGATTTGAAAGCATATGAGATCGATCTGGGGATTCGGAGAGAAGAGAAACCTTCCATTCCTAAACCAACAAAAGCTCTAGCCGCAATAACTCAAACTCCAACCTCCGGTGAAGAATCTTATAGCAGAAAATCTGCTGCTCAGATAAGCAATAATGTCACTTTTATTTGTTAAGAAATTTGAAAAATTTATGAGAAATAATCAATCCAAGTTTAATTATTTTCGTAAAGAAGATTAAGTTATGATATTCAAGCTTGTTTTAACTGTGTGAATAGTTGTCATTTTATTGGAGATTGTAACAGGACCAAGAAAGACAATAAGAATTCATATGAGAAGAGACGATCTAAAGATGACAAAAGATCTTTCAAGAAGAAGAAGGATCCAAAATATCTTTTTTCTTAAGAGTGCAAGCGTAAATGGGATGATTAAGATTTAGAACTTTCTAACATAAAGAACTCATCCAGCGAGAGTAAGGAAGAACAAGTTCAATGCATAATGGAAAATTTTGAGCCGGAAGCCACTAAATTGAGCTGGAGTTTGCCGAAGATATGGTATTTGATTTCGACTCTAGTGAATTTACACGTTAAAATATTTTCACAGTATTGCATGATGGGGTAGATGAGTTTAAGAGATTATCGTAATTTTTCGAGTAAGTGAAAGTACAAAACAAAATCCTAATAAACAAGTCAGGGGACTGCTAGCTGCTCACATTAGAAGAAACTTGGCAGTTTAAGGTAAAGTTGAATTTGCTAGCAACAGAGAATGACGATCTGTGTAAAGTGTTCCAAGTTAATATTAATGAAAATAAACGACTGACAGAGTTAGTTAATTCTTCGAACAAATCTTCTGTTTCTACTGAGAAAATTCAGGAGATGCAGAAACTAGCTGGAAGCAAAAATGGCTTAGGATTTGGAAACAATTAATGCAATTCGTATGATGTAGGAAGTTAATCGTGTCTGGATAAGGGCAAGTCTAAGATGATAAAATTTGTTCCTTACAGCACGATATATGAACATGATCGACAAAAGTAAACCTAGCTGCAATGTATCTTATGAGAGCAAGGCTAAACATAAAGGTCTTAGCTATGTTGAACTGGAAATTTCTAAGTCCAATGAGAATGGATAAAACGAAGGCAAGATCAAGCTAGTCACACCACCTTGAATTGGTCTCGCAAGAGGTCAAGTCTAGTTGGACGTTACTATGTGAAGGGGAAACTTAGCCATTATCATAATTGCAAGCCAATTCAAAAGAGATACAAACTGAATAAGAAGGACGAACAACCGAAACAAAATCTGGTGATAGAGTGAGAACACTACTTCACAAGGTTATATACAAGCTTGTACTCTTTTGGATACACACACTAGTAAACTTGTTAAACTAATTCAAGTGTATTCCCGAAATGGTTAATCTAATCAGGACCCAACTAGACGTGGGTATCAAAATTTTATTTGAATGATTGCATGCTTCAAAGAATCAGCTCATCAAGGAATAAATCTGGAATATGGATAGTGGAAATTTTAAAAATATGGCTAGTGATGTCAAGATGCTCTCTGAAGTCATCAACTACAAAGGACCAATATCACATTTGGAGAACTTTTTTTTTTAAATCATAAATTCGAAAATTACTAATTAAAATAATTTAACATTTCCATAAATCATAATAATCTAACATTTGAAATTTCAAGTTCATAAAAATTCCTAAATCGTCAATTAACCTAAAATCCTACGCCGACCTTTAAAAAGATCAATTATCATCAACCTAAAGCATAAAAATATCTAGTAAATTCATTAACATAAATCCTTCGCATATTTTATCTATCAAGCTAAGACGGAAACAAATGTCCCTCAAGAGTATGCTTCTATACTCGATCCACTCAAGCGTCAGCGCCTCTCTTGAAATCCTCAAATCCTGTAACATTCAAAACTAGTGAGTCTAATGACTCAGCAAGTTCTAAACGTGAGTAGCAAATAATACATATACAATCACAAGCATTAAAAATCATAATTTTATTTAAAATAAGTTTTAAGCATAAATAAATCATAAACCGTAAAATCATATAATCATAAAGCTTTCAATCTTTTATCATTTTAGGGTGAAGTTTGATCCTTGAAACTGACTAGAATTTTATCCTCTGGTCGACTGATTAGTCTTCAGTTCCACATGGCCCATGGGACGTGCATTAGGCACCGTCATGAAAGTACGATCGTCGGGTTCCCTCTAAGACCTTTCCCATAAATGGGCTCTCTCTGACGCCTTCTCCCTCACGACATTCTCATAAAATTATAAGTTCACCGTTCTTTCTTAAAAAGGATCCCCTACATATCGTAACTTCACCGTTTTTTCTTAAAATAAATCCCCTACATGGGCTTATCCTAAATAATTAATTAAGCAAAAAATCTAATTTTTAATAATTTTATTTAGCTTAAATTCATGGGTTTCAATTTGATTTCCTGTTTACTAATTCGTGAGCAGTTTAATTCCCGAATTAATTCAAACTCTAATATTTTCTTCCCAAATTTTAAACATAGACTTTTTACTTCCTAAAATACCCTTTTAAGTCATGATCCACCCTCCGTGGACCCACGGTTCAAGCCATTTTCTATTAAACTCGATTTTTGTACCCATGCTCAAAACCATCGAGCCATCTCCAAAATTTCTCAAACCATGCCCGAGCCACCTCCAGCCAAACCTTGACCAGACACTTATGGACTCTACGGACCATCCTTGACCCATTGAACCAGCCCCTAACACTCCGCACGAGCCCTGCACACAAGTCACGAGCCGCGCAAGTGCTTACTAGACTTCCTAGGACTTTTAATCGATCTAGGACACCGTTAGCTACTTAACTGTCAATCACCTCTGACCCTCATCAACCCTAGACTAGTCTTAGACCCAACCGAGCCAGCCCCGAGCCCCCTGGTTCATGCTGCATCCGTGCAAGTTCCCTCATGCTGTGGTCGAACCAACAACGAGCCACCCTGCACCAGCCCCTGACCCGACCCCTGACCATCCTCCCTATACCCTACTAGACTAACCCTGAACCGCCCTGCCCTAGCCACGAGCCCCCTTGGCCGCATCCACCTTGCGCGAGCATTGGGGAGAAGTCCCTCTTCGCGTGGACTCTTCCCCAGCCTATGAACTCGAGTCTTAGCCCTGCAAGGACTCTTCCCTACCCTTGACCACGTCCAACCTAGCCACCTAGCCGAGCCCTGTGCAGCCATGCACCGAGCTGCCCCTTGAATCATGTGTGAACCATTCCAAATCCTAGGATTCTTCTAGCAACTCACGTGCAGCCCTTAGCTCACTGTCTAGTCCTAGTTTCATCTTAATTTTGTTCATGTTCTATCCATAATTCTTCCAACGTTCAAAATTTTTGAAAGTAATCGTCATACCGTTAAACCATCAAATGTAAATATTTTTCATACAAAAACAATTGAAACATGCATATTATGGTTTGAATGATGCGTCAAAAGAGTTTAGTAATGTGCATTTGCGTTTAAAACGCTCTAATATTCAATCACTGGCGAGGGTGCGAAGATGGACGAGCGGACGACGAAGAACCCTAGCTTTTCTTCTCTTCCCAATTTTTTGAAATTTAGGTGTGTGCTAGTGTGTGTGATTTGGCTGAATAGGAGTCAAAGAAACCGAGGAATCCTTTTTGTAAATTTTAATTACATGATAATGAGCTTGGGTTTTGGGCTTTCAAGTATAGGAGCAATTGAGCCTACTTAATTTAGTTAAATTGGGCCAAATATCTCTTATTTAATTGATGAGTAAAAGTTTACAAAAAAAAAATAGTTTCCAAAATAATATTTTTGTTATTGTAAAAACTCTTCATTTGCCTAAAATTTGCTTCCCAAACAAAATCGAGCACGTCTCGTAAAATAATTCGAACTCTATCATTTTTAGGAAAATCTAATCATTTTTAATCATAATAAGAAGCTTTGAAAATATTTATTCTTGTCTTGATTGTCCTCGGTCTCCTTTCACGAGACTATTATCGAATATTTGGGTAAAATCCTACAGTTTCATGAAATCATGGGATATTATCATTTAATCATGCAACCATACCTTTAGTCATATAATATGCATCAAGTAAGCATTTAAAAACAATTAAATAAAACAATTATGCAATTTAATTCATTTGCATGCATGTGGTTTACATGGACTGATTTTTCGGGCGTTACAACAACTCTGAGGGTAATGATAAGATTATTCACGACAATATAATTATTAAAGATATATTGTTAGTTGAAAATATATACTAAAATCTGATTAGTATTAGCAAACTACGTGATAATAGATATTTTTTGAGTTCCACACACACACATGCACCGTCAAAACTGCAAATTTAGATATCATGCTAACCGGACTAAGAGAACAAAAAAACTAATGAATTGAGCCAGAATGATAAATATCTTAGCTCTCCAACGTGCTTTGTTCCTTTGCATGGTAATAAGAAAAGGTTGGGGGCATAAACGACTTAATCACTTAAATTTTAAGTATATTTTTAGTATGAGTGAGAAAGAGTTGGTTTTTGGTTTGCTTAAAATTGATTTTACAAAAATATAAGATCTTCACTGGATGCCAACTTGGTAACAAGTGAGATCTAATTTTACAAAAACAATAGTACAATGTTTCAACCAAATTATTGGGTATGTTGCACATGGACCTCTTTGGTCCTACAACAGTTAAAATATTAGGGGGAATCAGATACACCCCGATAATTATTGATGATTACTCCGGGTTTGCTTGTTTATTTTTTTGTCTTCAAAAGATCATTCTAGTGTCCACTTGACCAAGTTTTTAAAATCTCTTGTGATAGATAGGATAAATAGTGATAGGGGAATTGAATTTACAAACAAAAACTCTAATAGTATCTAGATGATCAATGAATCAAACATGAATTCTCTGTCGCTAGGTCACAACAACAAAATGATATTGCAGAAAGAAGGTCCGCATCTTAAAAGAAGCGGCTAGAACAATGATAATTGATTTTGGGATATCTAAAAGATTTTTGGAAAAAAAAGTTAAAATAGCTTTTCACAGTTAGAACATATATATAAAAAAAAGAATCATATTAAGACTCATTCAGAGACCTGGAATGACAAAACATCTAATTAATCATATTCAGAATATTTGGCTGCAAGTGTTTCATTCATAATAATAATAAAACACATATAATGGCTTTTCATGCTAAATTTGATGCTAATGTGTTTTTAGGATACTCATTAATTAATAAAGCATATAGAGATTATAATTATCAATTTCTGACCATTGCAAATATGTGAACATTGTATTTGATGAATCTTTTACCTGTCAAGATGATAATAATAAAAATGTGCATGATTTGTGCAATAGATTGGATGCTACTGACCTTGATTCCAACATTGATGATGAGATAGATATAAGAAGAATGATTGAACTTGCCCATGAAAGAAGTCCATCTGCACATGAAGAAATTGTAGAAAATCAATTATCTGAAGAATTTTAGCCGGTGAATGATCACCAGCCAGAGATACCACAAGAGGAGACCGTTACATATGAAAATTAAGATCTAACAGTTCAATATCATTATCCAAATATATTCGGGCCATGCATCCGATATAATAAAAATTATCAACTCGAGCTGGTCATCAGTAATCCAACCACACTTCTTAGAACTAGAGGAAAAATGATAGATGAATTCATGTATGCTGCTTTTATTTCTCAACTTGAACCTAAGAAGATAGATGAAGCCTTAGAAGATTCAAACTTGATATATTCCATGCAATTAGAACTCAATCAGTTTGAGAGAAACAAAGTATGACACATAGTTCCATGACCTTCTGATAAACATATAATTCGAACTATTTGATTATTTAGAAGTAAACTAGTTGATATTGGATCAGTTGTAAAAAATAGTTCCAGACTTGTTGCTCAAGTATATATTCATGAATATGGAATAGGCTTTGATGCATCATTTGGTTATGTAGCTGGACGTGAGACCATTAGAAAATTCCTTGTATTTTCCGCTATAAGGACTTTAAAACGTATAAGATAGAGGATATATCTTCTTTTCTTAACTATTTGTTGAATGAAGAAGTATATGTTGAACCAACATTTCTCTTTGTTATTGATCTTAATTCTGATTATGTACATAAACTTGATAAAGCTTTGTATGGAATGAAAGAAGCTCCTTGTGCATGGTATGATACTTTATCTAAATTCTTTCTTGACAATGAGTTTGCCATTTAAATTGTGGATAAACCATATTTAAATTCACTAAGGGTGATATGATTTATTAGTACAAATTTGTGTTAATTACATTTTATTCGGTTCCTTAAAGTTTGTGAGAAATTCTCCTAAGTTGATGCTGGAGAAGTTCGAAATGAGCGTGATGGAAGATTTAACATTTTTTCTCTCGGTCTTCAAGTTAAGCATCTAGACATATGAATTTTCATCAGTCAGGCCAAGTATACCAAAGAATTATTAAAGACGCTTGACATAGAAAATTTTAGATTTGCTCCTACCTATATTAGCTCATCAATCAAATTATACAAAGATGAAGGAGAAATTTTAGTGTGTATAATCATGTAGGCTTGATTGGTTCGCTTATATAACTGACTGCTAGCCGACCACACATCATGTTTGTGTATGCTTTCAAGCTAATCCTAAGTAATCTCATTATATTGCAACAAAATGTATTCTTAAATATCTTAAGGGTACTTCTTGTGTTGGTCTTTGGTATCCCAAAGACTCAAATTATAACTCATTGGATATTCAGATGCAGATTATGAATGTTGCAAAATTAATAGGAAAAGTACAATGGATTTGTCAGTTTCTTCGAGAAAGACTAATATCCTAGTTTAGTAATATGAAAAATTCAATTGCTACATCAAAGGCTGAAGCAGAGTATCTAGCCACATGAAGTTGTTGTGCAAAACTACTTAGAGACTATGGTGTTCAAGCTATCGAATCTCTGATATTCTGTGATAAACAAGTGCTATAGAAATCACCTACAATCCAATATTGTACTTTCAAATAAAAAATATTGATATAAGACATCATTTTACCCTAGATCATGTGATGAAGGACATCCGGCTAGAGTACATCTTAACAGATCAACATGCCCCAGACATCTTCACTAAGCCATTATCTGTCGCTAAGTTTTCATACTTTTTAATATTAATGGCTTAATAGATTTAATTTAGATGCATAACTTTAGGGAGAATTAAATTTGAGCTGGTGAAATAATGTGTTAAGTTGATATACAACTTTGACCATTCCGGCTAGTGTTTGTGAAAACTTGACTTCATCATATATTCTGACTGCTCATCTGTCTGAAACAAATTAATCTTCTTGAACTGTCCAATTTTTTTAAAAGTTCAAAATTTTGAATTATTTTAAATTCTGTATTTAATGCATAATTGGTTATTACTTGCATGACTTCATCACATGGAGATATCAACTTCCAAAGTCACTTTTTGACATTTCAATTTTTCAAAATAAACTTTTGATATGCAGATATTTGAGCTGTCATGTTTATCAAATTGGACCATATATATACTCATTGTTAGACTCTATTTTATCTTCCGAACACTTAGAAATTTTTTTCACTCTATTGTTATTTTGCACTCTAACCTCTTTTTAGATCAACTCAAGGAATTCCACCAAATTTTTCGAAAATGACAAGCTATTTAGCCAATACTCTCTTGTTTCAATTTGAATTTTTCATAGCCATTAATTATGAACCTATGCTCAACATGTTCAGCATGCTGGAAACTTCAGACCTCCACAAGTTTTTGGGGTGCTGCACAAAGGTTTCCGAACCACTGCTCAACGAGTTCTTTGCAAGTGCCAAAATGGACCATGGAAGTGTTATCTGCACTCTCCAAGGAATCAAACTCGTCGTTTCTCAAGAGTTATTTTCCAAGAATTATGATCTTCTAACCGCTGGTTTAGATTCTTGTGCCAGTCTTTCGGAAGGGAATGCTGCACATTGGTGGACGTAGTTTTCACTCTCCGTTGCTCCACTATCGTACCCAACCTGTATGAAGAAAGATTAGAAAGTAGAATATATGTTGCTTGTTGATTTTGTGAGAAAATATTTATTGGCCAAAGCAGGAGCATTCGATAAAGTAACCATAGAGAAGTTCGTGATGAAGGCGACCATCACATCCAAAATAAATGTGAACTGGTCAGATATTCTTTTCTCAACCTTCTCTACTATAATCAAAGGTGGATCAAAATCACATGGTTTTGCCATTCCCATCTGCTATCTGCTGGAACGACACAAGGTCACTCTAGTCGATGTTCCGAATCTCTAACTGCCCAAACCAATCAATTTCTCTGCTGTTGAAACATACAAAATTAAGAATATGCCAACTGGAGACGAGATGTTGAAAATCGAAATGGGTATGATAGGATCTGTGCTGGGCACCTGGGAGGGTGCTTCAAACACAATATTCTCAATAAGATAAAATAGCTCGTATTCTAAAAATATAAACACTGATAAATTAAATCGACTTTGGTTTTAGACTAAGCAGAAAATACTCGAATTAATCTTTCGTAAAGAAAGCTGATCAGTTTAAAGTTTTTAGCTTGTGTAAACTAAATAACTGAAATAAGGGGGATCGGTTCGAGCTTGTATCAGTTCAGTTATGGTGAGAACTGAACTGATTAAATCAGTTTTAATGCAATAGTTAAATAGTTAGGAACACAAGATATGCTTATGGATGTTCGAAGACTTCAACTTCTCCTACGTTGTAGAGCCAAAATTCAGTACATGTAAAACTCATGGATTAATTTAATATGTCAAATTATCTATTTAAGTTTAAATTGAAATAAGTGATGCACAATTTGTGAAATTGCATTATTTATGTTTATGTGATGCACGTTAAATTGATTTCTTGAGTTTCATGTTCATGTGATTTTTCGATTCGGGATCGAAGAAAAGGAGACCAACAACGATTTTGGCGATTTTATAATGTGGTAATTTGTTCTAAGTTAGGGTTGGGTCATTTTAAAAGATTTATTTAATTTTTATCATTTTAAAAGCCTAACTTGTTTATTAAGTGATTTTAAAGTTTCAGAATTTTAAAAGGTTTATCAATTGTGTATTTTAACTTTAAAATTTGTGAGTTCTTAGTAAAGTTAATAGTGGGTTAACATTTTATTAGTATTTTTAATTAAATTTTAATGGTGTAATTAAGCAATTTATTTTCCTAAGTTAATCTAAAACTCACGCACGCACGCACACACACACACACACACACACTTTCTCACACACTCACTCACGTTAACACACACACACACACATTTCATTACACTCTCATTTGTTTTTTTAAAAGAAGAAAAGTAGGGTTCTTAGAGCAAGATCAGCCGCCCCTCTCCTCTGTATTTTCCAGCAATTCTCGTTCGTTTTCTTCAAACAAAATCGTGCCACGTTCGTCCCGGATCAACCCTCGCAACCTTCCCGCTTCGGTGTCGTCGTTTCGGTAACTTTAAAGATCAAGGCATGTATATTATTTCATTTATGAATTGATCTCATCATAGTATATATTTTTATGTTTATTATGTGTAAAAATTCATGTATGTTGCGTAAAGTTTGAGCAAAAATTGGTTGGATCTATTTTAAAATGATTTTAGATCTAAAAACCCAAAATCTTCTGTCAATTCATGTACTGTGCATTTTCAGTCGCTTATCTTGAAAAAATTTCAACAAATAAAACGTAGAAATTTTTGATACATTCGATTGCATAGTAAATTCGTAATTTTTGGACAAGAAACGAGTGAGTTATGATCGTTTTCGTGGGACTGCTCAAACTGAAATTTTCTGAAAATGTGTTCTTGACGTGTTCTTAAAGTTATTTGTTGCAGTCTTCGTTGGGAACCGTTGGGTGATCCCTGCTACATTTAAGTATTGTGAGTATGATGTTGGGATGATTTTTTGTATTTCGTTTCGTGTCGATAGGCACCTGTTTGCATTAGAAGTCGTAGGAAGCCTTTTGGTGTCAAAATGTCGTTTTCACGGTTTGATTTACGTTGTATGATTCGTATCGTTGTTTTGAGGCATCTTGAGTGTTTGAATCATTGTCATAGAATCCTAGTATAGGTCTCGAGGTGTTGGTTCACGTTCCGTATGATAGAATTAGGAGGATTAAACCGCAAGCGTAGTGAATTCCGTTGGTCTACCATTCCAGAGTCTACATTGGACCCGAAGCCGGACCCTGGCATGGGGTCCGTGCCTTTGTTAATCCCGTAGGTTGAGTTTGTCGAGACTACACTGACTTGAGTTTGTCGAGACTACACTGACCCAGACCCGGATGTGTACACGGGGTCTGTGTCTTCCATGTTTGGGAAAGGTTCACCCTTCATATAGGGATTTTTTTGGGGTTTGATGTCATGGTTTAGTACGATGATTAAACGAGGTCGAGTCTCAAGAGATTTAGAATTTCATAGGGAAATTTGTCATTTTTGGGTGGGAGCATGACTAATACGTCTAAGTTATGAAATATAAGTGTTTGAACTCATGTTAGTATGTGCAGAAGTGGCCCCAAGCGAGATCCAATGAATCCCTCAACGATATGGAAGTATGTTCGACGTGCAACAGAAAATATTTTTTTTTGAGGTATGCCAAATGTCTTGTGACCAATTATGACTGGGTTTGGAAGCCGGTGAACTTGGACGGTGACCTCTCCACCCCGGTAAAGCATGACCGGGTATAGATCAGGATTTAAAAGCGGTAAGACATGATCAGGGACCAATCCACCCGGTAAAGCATGACAGGGGATCTCATGTATGTGGTAGTGGTTCTTCCCTGCCAGCCCAGTACTGTGGTTTAGTCTGATCAGACACATTTATGTATGGGTCACTTGCTTTGAAACATATCTATACGCAAAATGATGAAGTTATGCATGTTCAAGTAAGTATGATGCAAATATGTTGATGAAAAGTTTTATGATGATGGCACGTCTATGTTTATGTTGTTACGTTCAAGTTTCAAGTATGTACGCTCTACTTTAAAATACATGTGGTTTTATTATGCATTACTTTTTATCCTCAGTTTATACATGTTGAGTCTTTAGACTTACTGGACTTGATCGATGCTGGTGAGGACGAGTATGAGGAGACGAGGGTTTAGGACCAATGAGCTGGCTTGGACTGCGCAGGAAGCTAAACCCGAGGACCGCCAATGTTTTGAGATTTTATGCATGAAGTTTTTAATACTCTGATTTTCATGAGATGTGTTTATGTTGATTAAATAAGTATTTTTATCAAACTTTATTCATGATCTTTGCATTGCAATTATTTCGTACGAACATCTTATTTTAATCGAAATTTGATGGTTTATTTCATATCTAGGAAAATTTTTACTTTTCCGTAAATTTTAAATAGTTTAAAATTACGATACATTACTGTTGGTATCAGAGCGGTGTTCTTGTAAAGGGTTATGCCTACTGCCAGTTGCGAGAAGCTCACGAAGTCACACCTCAAATCTGTAAGTTTTAAAGTTTTAAATTCTTTCACGTAGTAAGCATCAATTCATGATTTCAGCATGTGCATATTCAAGTTCAAATTTCGTGCATCCTATGATATTGATGTTATGTTCATGCATGTTGGGTTTGCGTGTTGGGTAAATTTTGGAACAGTATGCCTCCTAGACGTATGGTTGTCCGTGGAGCAAGGGAGGAGGACAGAGAAGTTCAGGATGGAGACAGGGTCACTCCTCCTAGTCCACCCCCAGATATACAGGATCAGATGCTTGCAGGGATGGCCCAGTTCTTTGCACAGTTTGCGGGAAACCACGCTGCAGTGGATACAGAGGGAGGCCCAGAACAGAGGCTCTGTATGAGAGATTTAGGAGGATGGACCCGAATGAGTTCTCGGGGACTACTTACCCGATGATAGCTGAAGGATAGATTGTCTATTGAAGTAATATTTGCGTTTATGGAGCTACAGGATGCAGACAGAGTTAGATGTGCCACATTCCTTCTGACAAGGGACGCCAGACTGTGGTGGGAGAGCGCGTCTGTGTCGGTGAATCTGTAATCACTGTCATGGGATGGATTTAAGGAGGTATTTTACGCTAGTAATTCACTGAGGAAGTACGCTCCCGCCTTACCAGGGAGTTTATGATGCTGTGACAGAGAGAGAGCAGCGTTGCAGAGTTTGTGATGAATTTCAAGATGGGATGTCACTTTGTACCCCTGATTGCAAATGATGCCTGAGGCATTTTATTGATGGTTTGAGGCCGATCTTGCACCATTATGTGAGAGTTGCTGGTCCGACTACCTATGCCGTTGCCGTATCTAGAGCCTTGGCAGCAGAGCAGGACCAAAAGGACATCGAGAGTGATAGGCATGGCAAGATGCCCTATCAGGCACCCCAGCAGTAGCAGCGACCTCAGTTTAAGAGGCCTTTCCAAGGACAGTAGGGGAAGAGGCCATTTCAGGGACCACCGAAAAGCAAGGGTCCCATTCCTCAATAGAAGGCTCCACAAAAGACCGGATAGCACCTAGTATGCTCGAAGTGCCACCGCCAGCATCCGGGACCGTGCTTATAGGGATCGGGCTAGTGCTTCAAATGCGGAGCCAGTGATCATATGTTGAAGGACTGTCCACAGTGGATGCAGCCGACCCAGGGTAGATTGTTCGCCATGCAGGCAGAGGAGGCGTACCCGACACGATCCTGTTGTCTGGTAACTTATTTAATTCAGCACTGCATTATTCTTACTATGTATGTTTCAAATTTTATTTGGGATTATTAGTGTGATAGTGTGTATTTTTGTGACTTATGTAGAGATTTTTCTACTATGCATGATGTTAAGATTATACTTTTTGAGATATAAGTTTTTGTGTTGTACCAACGTCTCTCAAAAAAAAATTTCATTAAGATGGTTGCCACGAAGGTATTGATAGATTCGGGGTCACTCACTCTTTTATTTTGGAGTTGTTCGCTAATCATCTGGACGTCAAGTCTATTGGACTTGACGTGAGATATTCAGTGACAGTCCCATCAGGGGAAGAATTATCAGCTACTAGCGTGGTTAGAGACATTGATCTTGAAATGCAAGGCCACTTAGTGTATGTCGATCTGATTGTTTTGCCGATGCCAGAATTTGATATCATCTTGGGAATGGACTGGCTGACGAAGAACAAATTCCTTATTGACTTTCAAAAAAGATCAGTGTCGGTAAGGCCGTTGGCCATGGATCAGTTTCTC
This sequence comes from Primulina eburnea, assembly GCF_022965805.1. Taxonomy (NCBI): domain Eukaryota; kingdom Viridiplantae; phylum Streptophyta; class Magnoliopsida; order Lamiales; family Gesneriaceae; genus Primulina; species Primulina eburnea. The sequence goes on from NC_133113.1 coordinate 24,300,512, forward strand.
TTTGAGCCGGATAGATGGAGGAGTTTACCTCACATGATCTCTTGCATGCAGACACAGAGACCTATTCATAAGGGTTGTCAGGATTACTTGGCCAGCATTGTTTCCGCACCTGACATAGCCACTCCATCGATATTTGATGTACAAATTGTCAGAGATTTTCCTGACGTTTTTCCACACGACGTCACAGGCCTTCCACCAGAGAGGGAGGTGAAGTTCGCTATCGACCTTATGCCAGGCACCAAGCCAATCTCAAAGGCACCGTACCGTTTAGCTCCAGCTGAGATACTAGAACTCAAGCAGTAGATTCAGGAGCTCTTAGATAAAGAATTCATCTGCCCTAGTTTCTCACCATGGGGTGCACCAATGCTCTTTGTAAAGAATAAAGGTGAGAGCATGAGGCTGTGTATCGAGTACTGAGAACTGAGCAAGGTAACGATCAAGAATAAATACCCACTTCAAAGGATCGAGGACTTGTTTGATCAGTTGCAGGGAGCTAAAGTGTTCTCTTAGATAGATCTTTGATCAGGGTATCATCAGCTGAAGGTAAAAGATGCAGATGTTCATAAGACTGCTTCAGGACCAGATATGGGCATTACGAGTTCTTGGTAATGTCGTTTGGACTGACGAGCAGCGATATTTATGGACCTCATAAATCAAGTATTTCAGCCCTACCTAGATCATTTGTCATAGTATTCATTGACGACATTCTCATCTACTAGAAGAGCCATGAGGAGCACAGTCAGCATTTCGGTACAGTTTTGCAGGTCTTGCAAAGTCGCATGTTGTTTGCAAAATTCAGTAAGTGTGAATTCTGGTTGGAGAAGGTAGCGTTCTTGGGTCATATAATATCTTGTAGCGATATTGAGATGGATCCAGCTAAGGTGGCAGCAGTTAAGAAATGTGTTGAGTCGAAGAATGCGTCAGAGGTTCGCATTTTCCTAGGCTTGGCATGCTACTACCGGAAATTCATTCAGGGATTTTCTTCGATAGCAGTGCCACTCACTTCATTGACTAAGAAGAATGCTAAATCATATGGAGTGGAGAGTGCCAGTAGAGCTTTGATACTTTGAAGCAAGATTTTACTTCAGCGCCAATGTTAGCCATGCCAGCAGGGCAAGGCAATTTTGTGCTATACACTGAAGCTTCTAATCTAGGTTTAGGCGCAGTTTTGAAGCAGCACGGTTGGGTTATAAATTATGCCTCTAGACAGTTGAAAGTGCATGAGAAGAATTATCCGACTCACGATCTTGAGTTACCTGCCATTGTCTTTGTTTTAAAGATTTGGAGACATTATTTGTATGGCGAGAAATATCAAATATTTACTGATCACAAGAGTCTCAAGCAATTCTTCATGCAGAAAGAGCTGAATATGAGACAAAGAAGGTGGTTAGAGTTAGTGAAAGACTACAATTGCGTGATTAGCTACCATCGGGGAAAGCTAATGTTATGACAGATGCTTTGAGCAGAAAAGTTGAAGTCGTAGCACAGCTGTCAGTGCAGAGATCTCTCCAATCAGAGATTCAGAGGTTTGGTTTAGAGGTTTATCCTTATGCCAGAGCTCCTAATCTGTCTAATATGACATTCTAGTCTTCTTTGCTAGACCGAATTCGTAGACTGCAGCCTTCGGATGAGCTATTACAGAAATGGAGAATGAAGGATGAAGCCAAGGGCAGTGTACTCTGCACAGTTTTTGATGGTATTGTGAGATACAAGTGAAGGATGTGGGTGCCTAGTGTTGACTTGATCAGAGAGGATATTTTGACAGAGGCACATGCATCTCCGTATTCTATCCATCCAAGAGGTACCAAGATGTACATGGATTTGCAGATTTTTTATTGGTGACCAGGTATGAAGCGAGACATCCGCCGATTTGTGTCTGAATGCCTCACTTGTCAACAAGTGAAAGTAGAGCATCAGAGGCCAGCAAGAATGCTTAAGCCACTCCCTATCCCCAAGTGGAAATGGGAGAATATCACCGTGGACTTTGTTGTTGATTTGCCGAGGTCAGTCAGAGGATCCAATGCCATTTGGGTTATAGTGGATTGACTTACTAAGTCAGCACACTTCTTACCAGTGAAGACGAACTTCTCCATGACTCAGTATCCAGAGCTCTATATCAGGAAGATAGTTCTTCGTTTGCACGAGATACCAGTCTCTATTGTGCCCAATAGGGACCCAAGATTCACATCGTATTTTTGGAAGAGTTTACATGCAGCCATGGGGACGAAGTTACAATTCAATAGTGCATTTCACCGTCAGACTGACGGCCAGTCTGAGCGAGTGGTTCAAATTTTGGAGGATTTTTTGAGAGCTTGTGTGATCAATTTCCATGGGAATTGGGAATAAAAGCTACATCTACTGGAGTTTAGCTACAACAACAACTTTCAATCATCTATCGGTATGGCTCCTTACGAGGCACTGTATGGGAGGAAGTGCAGATCGCCGATTCATTGGGATGAAGTCAGTGAGAGATCAGAACTTGGTCAAGGGATCGTTAAGAAGACTACAGATGTGGTGGTCAAGATCTGAGACAGGATGAAGACCGCCCAGAGTCGCCATAAGAGTTATGCTGACAAGAGAAAGAGATATCTTGAGTCTGCCGTAGGTGATCACGTTTTCGTGAAGATAGCACCCATGAAGGGTGTTATGAGGTTTGGGAAGAGAGGCAATCTCAGTCCGAGATTTATTGGACCGTTCGAGAGCCCTACCGCCGAATCTCGCCGAAGTAAACAATGTGTTCCACGTCTTGATGTTGAGCAAGTACCTAGCCAATCCTTCGCAAGTACCTAGCTAAACTTTTATTATTTGTTGGGATTTAAGGGGATCTTACCCCAAACTTTGATCTAATTAATTTATAGTTCGATTGTTGCGTTATTCTTGATTATATTACTATTTTATTGTGTGTTAAAGTGTAGCTAACTTTAACAACGTCTTTATATTGTGATTGAGTTCGAGAGAATAACTTGTGATAGGAACAAGTAGTATAATCCGTGGATCTAAAATTTGCATAGATATATGAAATTGGATACGTGCCAATAGTCATAGTCCTAAGGGTCGAAAACTAGGGGATTTCACAGATCGAAATGCAATTCACTCTTGATAAATAATTAAAGACATTTAATTATTTCATTGAGTAGAATTAATTTGGCATAGCATAGATATATGAATTGGATACGTGCCGATAGTCATAGTCCTAAGGGTCGAAAACTATGGGATTTCACAGATCGAAATGTAATTCACTCTTGATAAATAATTAAAGACATTTAATTACTTCATTGAGTAGAATTAGTTTGGCATAGCTCGAGAGAGTGTGTTCAATTGAATAGGAAATCCTGTCGGAAGTATAAAATCAATATCGAACGAATTAATTAATTAACGAGGGGTAGGTGAACCGATATTCCCAACAAATTCATTTCTTATTGAATTTTACTCAACCATTTTAAACATTATATTTCATTACTTGATTTTGAATAATTTTTATTTGCAAGTTTATTTGATTTTAGTAGTAATAAAACAACCAATCACTTTTCGTTGCTAAAGATCTAATAACTGAAAATAATATTGTTAAATACAGTTTTCAGTGGAACGATACTCGTACTCACGTACATTAGACTATAACTTGACATCGTGCACTTGCGATTAATTTTGAGCATATAAAACATATTTTTAATTAAGGATTTCACGGTGCAAGTTTTGCTCGATCAATCTTTGTAAACATACTTAATGTGATATGATGAATTGATTTTAACCATTTTCAAGTCCTTAATTCACAAATATATACTATATCACTAGTCTATCTTTATTGTTTTCGAACGCAAATTCATTTAAGTGGTCTATTCAAGTCTAGTTGTTCAAGAAATGACTTTTAATTGCTAACAACTATTAAAGGCAGCTCAAGTTTGTTAAAATAGTTTAAATGATTTTACTTATCCAATCTAAACTCTATTTCGATCCTCACAACCATGTACCTCTACTTTTTAATATTTGTCACAAAATACACTACTTATGTGCCTATTGGGTGTCGTATGATTTAAAATCATTCATAGACTGTTTATTTTAATTTACATTTGTGTTCTTAAAGCTAATTTCAACTATCCGGGTTTTCTTGTATTTCCCTACAAACGATCTACTGGAATAAAGCTTTTTTTGATTTTCCGAATTAGGTCCATGGTCAGAAACTGACCCTCGTCAATACAACACTATAAATCATGACAAAACTCCAGCCTTGAGAACGAGCCGGAATTTTGCGATTTCGGCAGCAGTGCGCCTAAAGTCTTCTCCAAGATGGGGTGGCCAATTTTGGTGTTTGTGAGGGGAGAGAGAAAATCACGGTTCTTGAGTAAATTATGTTATGTTTTTTTTTTTTTTATTTTGGTAACATGCTTTTTAATAAATACACTCTCTCAATCGTATCACGATTCTTCTTAAATCATGATTTTACTTGAATTAGGATTTTATATTTTTTATTATTTAAAATTCTCATGTTGTATTTGAAACGACCCCGAATTTTTTTTCTAATAATAAATCATAAATTCTAAAAGATTAAACTAAATAAAATAACTTACCATTTCTAACAATCATAAAAATTTAACAATTTAAATCTCAATTGCATACAATAAAATTCTAAATCACCACCTTACTAAAACTACCTAAATTGACATTTAAAAAGATCAACTATCAATAAATAAAGCATAATAAATATCTTTAATAAAATCATTAAAATAGTCTTAAATCATTTATCTAACAAGCTAGTGCGGAAACATAAAGGACTTCGGCTGTGTACTGCTGCACTCGATCCACTCAATCGTCAGCACCTCCAATAAATCATCAAATCATGCATCATACAAACCTAGTGAGTCTAAAGACTCAGCACGTTCTAAACATGAATATCAAATAATTCATATACATTCACATGCACTAAAATCATATTTTTATTTAAAATATCTTTTGAACATAAATAAACCATTTAAAATCATTTTAGCATAATTAAATCATAAATCGTAAAATCATTTTAAAATAACTTTAAGCATAAATAAATCCTTTAAAAATCAATTAAAATAAGTTTTTTGTATAAATAATTCATTTTAAAAATAGATTTAATCCTAATCATAAATCATATATCATAAGAATCATTTTTATCATAAGCTTTCAATCATATATCATTTTTGGGTGAAGTTTGATCCTTGAAAGTGACTAACTTTTATCCTTTGGTCGACTGCAGTCTTAGCTCAACATGATCCATTGGGGTGTGCACTAGGCTCTATTATGAAAATACGATCGTCGGGGTCCTCTGGGGCCTTTTCCCATACACGGGGTCCCTTTGGGGCCTTGGCCCATATAAAGGCTCTCTCTGGGGCCTTGGCCCCCACGTCCTCCCCACAAAATCATGTATCATATATCATATATTTTGTCACAATTAATTCATATCCCTCAAAATATTTTTCTTTTTCTTTAAAAATCATAAAATAAGATAGCTTTCCAAAAATAACATTTTAAACAGTATAAATTGCACAGCTTACCATAAATCATAAAAATACATATTATCATCAAAATCATCATTTTAAATCATATAATATCATTTAACAAGCGTTATGATCCTTCGGATTCTGGCAAGAGTTTACATATTTTCCTAATTGTAAAATTACCGTTTTGCCCCTGGACGTAAAAATTATCGAATTTATCTTTTTCCCACTTTTAATGACATGGATTATTCTAAATAATTATTTAAGCTTAAATATAATTTTTCATAATTTTATAAAGCATAAACTAGGCTTTTCAATTAATTCTTTAATTAACATTTTGTGCGGCGATAAAATCACGGATAATTCAAAACTCATTATTTTGATCCCAAATTTTAAACATAACATGTTTGATATTTATTCTACCCTTCCAACTCACGAGCCACACCCGTGGACCCATGCATTCAATTTTTGTTCTTTAATTTTTGAATTTGACATATATAAGGATACCCCGAGCCATCTCCCAAAATACTCGAGCCACGCCCGAGCCACCTTGAGCCAAACCCTAGCCAACCCACTAAGGACCCTACTGACCAATCCCAAACCCTTGAACCTAGCCCTGGTGTAATGCCCGAGATTTAATTATTTAATCAGACATTGATTAATTATCATGATTGAGATTATACGAACTCGAATGAAGAAGCCGGGCGTCGTCGCATTGTTAGCCAAGAAATTGGGACAGAACCTTCGGTGCTCGAGCGGCAGAAAGTTACCGCCCGAGCGCCAATGCAATATAAGAGCACCCTTGGGCAGAGAGTCTGGCGCCCGAGCGGTAGTTTTTGACCGCTCGAGCGCCAGTGGTGGGCAAGATAATCAACCGGACAGTATGTTCGGCGCCCGAGCGGTACATTTCAACCGCTCGAGCGCCACCTAAGAATCATGAAATGTAGCCACGTTCGTTAGACATGCAGCGTGGGTGTATATATATACATTACAAGGCTAAATCCCTCAGAAAGCATAAACGAAGATCGAGAAAAGCTTCAGAAAAGTAGTGAAAAATCCTTACGCCTTTTGTGAGAAATCCGCCCGTCTGATTTTGAATCCGACTTCAGTACTGTGTTCCTATCAACACAGGCTACAACTGGACGTAAGTTTTGTTACGTTTATACATGTTTTGAAATTATGCTATGGTCAGAATTGAATAGGATTCATATATGATGTTCTTGTCATGTTAGACATCATAGAATCGAAGTCAGATTGAGAAACAGACTGTTTATACAATTGTTATGATTTTTGAAAGATATTGACTGAGATTCTATACCAGAATTGTGTTAGTATTCAGATTATGAATTGTATTGACACAGAGTATGAATTCCAGTATTATATTTGTGATGTTCAGAACTGACGGGGTTATTCAGGTTGTATTGTTATGCCGTCAAAACATCAGTTGATTTAAATTGATCAGATTCAGTTATGATTTAGATTTCATCGTGATATTCGTTAATATGAATCAGATTGTATCTTGTTCAGATATTGATCAGATTATGTACTGAGTAGAGTATTGATCAGAACAGAGTGTGTCTTGAGTTATGCACTGATGCAGCGTATTGATATTGTCATTTCAGATTTGATATGGACAGATTTGGATATAGGTCATCTTCTTCGTCAGACAAGGACGACAAAGGTATAATTCATGTGATATTCGGGAAGCCCAACTCAAATGAGATCTCATTTTGAGTTTCCCAATAAAATCACATACTATACTGTTATTTATACTTTGAGATGTTTATGCTTTGATTTTAGAATTGTATTCAAGTGTATGAGATTACTGCCATATTCAGATATGAATATGATTGTGCTTTGTTTACAGATTGATATTCATTGCATCTAAGATAGGAGAGTCTTTGACAGTCATTGTCAATTATCTAGATGTTCGATGTATCTCAGCTTAGGAGCAGCTATGACTCCTTTGTCAGCCGTCGATACAGCTCAGACCGAAGTCTAGGAATAAGACGTACAGTCACCCCGATTGGGAGGGTAGGTGACAGCCATTGACGTCTTATTCACCCCGGGATCCCTAGAGTTATAGTTGAGTCGAGTCTAGACATGATTTGACTAGAAATGCATGCGTTTAAGAATTGGTTTCATAGACTATGGAACCTATTGTTATTGCTTTCAGTCATGACAACATGTTTCATGATTTAAATTGTTATATGCATGTTTATCTGATTTGAGTTGCATGTTTAGTTAGATTAGAGTTCATAAAGGATGAAATCTATTACTATTGTTCTTGGTTTTAGTCATGACAGCATGTTTCATGAATTACTATGTGTATATGCATGTCTACCATGTTTTATACTGGGATTTATTCTCACCGGAGTTATCCGGCTGTTGTCTTGTTTTGTATGTGTGCATGACAACAGGTGGGGCTGGATCAGGGTCAAGAAGACGATAAGAGAAGACGAGTTAACGTGGTGCTTCCGGACTTATTGTAGACTTGTTTTATTACTGGAAATTAGTAACTAAACCTTATGTTACGCCTTAAACGCATACAAATCTCGAGGATGAGATTAATGTTTTTAATGCTGTAACATATCCCAAAGTTTTTGTTTTGATGATACCAAAACTTGGATTAAAAATGTACTAATGTTTTATATTGAGGCATGCAGGAAATTAAGAACAGGTTACGTTCGGAAGATCCGACATTCGGTTCGGACGGTCCGAAATTGTGCAATTCAGAAGCAAAATAGAAGCTGTTCGGAAGCTGCGAAGAGAGCGTTCGGACGTTCCGAAGACGTGATCGGACGTTCCGAACACAAGCAATCAAATCACTTCAATGCGGAGACAAATTGATATGACTGATTGATCGAGTAAGATTTCGGACGCTACGAAGACATTTCGGACGCTACGAAGTGTTGAAGATTTCAAATCTCCGGAAACGCGGGAATGTTCGGACGGTACGAACTGGAGTTCGGACCTTCCGAAGCTGTGCATAGACGGTCTGAAAGAACTGTTCGGAAGCAACGAAGTTTGATCGGTTCCTCCGAAGCATATGTTCGGACCCTACGAAGTCAAGAACGGACGATCCGAAGTCATCCCAAAATTACGGAAATTGATTTCAATCACATCGGACGTTCCGAAGCATAAACAGAAGATCCGAACCTTGGCGTCCAAGACTAGTATAAATAGGCCTTTGAGGATGCATTTTTAAAACATCCCACTCCACTCTCTTGTCTCTTACAAAGCTTTCTACTATCTCTTGTGTGCGTTGATTAAAAGAGTTGTAATATCAAAAGAGTTGTAGAAAAAGAGTGAAAGTAATACTCTCGAGTGGGTTGTAAAGTTCGTGGCTATCCTTGGAGCCCTCAAGGCCAAGTAGACGCATCGAGGCGTGGTTGTAAAAGCTAGCTTGGAGCTCCTAAAGCCAAGTCGATATAGTGATACCTCGATCCTCATCGAGAAGGGGAGACGTAGACGATTCTTCGTCGAACTTCCATAAACATCTCTATCCCTCTTTACTTTACGCATTTACTTTACTACGCATTTATTTTACGCACTTACTTTACGCATTCATTTTATTTGTGATTGTCCCTCAAGTCTTCCGCTTGCAATTTTTGCAAACTCGTTTTAAAAACGCTAAAGGGCCTAAAAGAACCTATTCACCCCCCCTTTAGGTTCTTCAAGTGGTATCAGAGCAAGGTTTTTCAAAATCTTTTAAAATGGCCAATCTAGCAAGCGAGTATGCCCAAGGACAATCCACAAATCGTCCCCCTCTTTTCAATGGTACTAATTACGGATATTGGAAAAATAGAATATCTCTATACATCCAATCCGTCGATTACGACCTTTGGAAAATAACGGTGAAAGGTCCCTATATCCCCATGAAAACGGTGGATAATAAGGAAATTCCTAAGGGAATGGATGACTTCACCAAGGACGATATGAAACTTATCTCTCAAAATGCTAAAGCTATGAATATTCTTCATTGTTCTCTAGATATGAATGAATACAACCGAATCTCGGCTTGTACCTCCGCCAAAGAGATTTGGGACAAATTGGAGATTTGCCACGAGGGAACCAATCAAGTCAAAGAAACGAAGATAGACCTTCTCCAACTCAAGTACGAGACCTTTGAGATGGAACCCAAGGAGGATATCGACACCATGTTCCGGCGACTCACCCAAATCATCAATGAGCTTGCCCAACTTGGTGAGAACTACCCAACTAAACAAGTGTGGAGGAGAGCCCTTCGAGCATTACCGGCGGAATGGGATGCAAAGCGCACGGCTATCATTGAATCCAACAAGGGAGATGCGGCATCCTACGACCTTGATCAACTTCATGGGACCCTAAAGACCCATGAACTTGAAGTATCTACCCGGAAGGAGACAAAGAAAGATGACGACAAAGTAAAGGCGAAAGGGATCGCCTTGACAAGTCAACTTGAAGATAGCGACGATGAAGAAATGGCACTCCTCACTAGAAAGTTCAAAAGATTCATGCGGAGTTCCAACTTCAACAAGAAAGACAAAAAGTTTGAGAAGGAAGTGACCTGCTACAACTGTCAACAAAAGGGTCACTATGCAAACGAGTGTCCCTCCAAGAAGAAGGCCGGCAAAGACAAGAAAAAGGCCCTTCTAGCCACGTGGAGCGACAGCGACAACGAAGAGGAGTCTACCCTATGCTTCATGGCGAAGGAAGATCATCTGACCGACTCGGATGACGACGAGGTACCCTCTTACGATGAATTACTCTCCGCTTACACTAGTATGTACAATAAGGCTAAGTCACTTAGAAATGAGAATAAGCAACTTAAAACTGAACTAGAAGCTAGGATGCATGACAACACTAAGCTCAAGACAAACCTAAGAGACTTAGAGAAAGCCTTCAACAAGTTCAATGTGAGTAGCGGTAAACTAGAAAACCTCTTGAGCATGCAAAGGTGTAACTTCGACAAAGGAGGTCTAGGATATGAAAAGAAATCAGTCAACTTCGCTAGTCTTATCGCAAAGGCAAAACCAAGAACACCACCAACATGCACTTACTGTTGTAAGATAGGCCACATAAGACCTAAATGCAAGAAACTTAGACACCAACACAACAAGAATAGTTATTGGAAATGGATCCCCAAATCCCCAACTACTACTAACCCCAAAGGACCCAAAGAAACGGGTACCAACTATCAAACTGTATCTCAACCTTGTAGGGACAAAGGGGAGACAAGTCATCGAGCACTTGGTATCTTGACAGTGGATGCTCTCGACACATGACGGGAGAAAAGAAGCTGCTACAATCCATTCGACCAAAAGAAAAGGGATCGGTGACCTTCGGAGACAACAGCAAAGGGATCATAGAAGGCATCGGCTCAATAGGTATATCTAACTATACTATTATTGATGATGTACTTCTTGTGAAAGGGCTTAAACATAACCTCCTAAGCATTAGTCAATTGTGCGATAGGGGTTATGAAGTCAAATTCACACCACACGATTGCACTGTATCACTCACAACTGACAAAACCATTAGTTTCAAAGGTTATAGAAGTGAAAATGTTTACAAGGTCGATTTAAAGATTTCATCTTTTTCAAAAATAAAAAGCCTTGTAACATTAAATGTTGATGACAACATTCTTTGGCATAGACGACTTGGTCATGTTGGGATGAGCACCATAGAAAAACTTTTAAAACTTGACCTAGTTTCCGGAATGCCAAAGCTGAATTTAAAATTAGATTCTTTTTGTGATGCTTGTCAACTTGGTAAACACACAAAGGAATCTTTCAAAAATAAAAATTTTGTATCCACTTCTATGCCCCTTGAATTACTTCACCTAGATTTATGTGGTCCCTCGAGGACAACTAGTCTAGGAGGAAAATCTTATGCTTTTGTCATTGTTGATGATTTTTCACGTTTTACTTGGACATTGTTTTTAGCCCACAAAAATGATGCCTTTGATCATTTCAAAATTTTTGTCAAAAAGGTTGAAAATGAGAAAAATCTTTTGATCAAACAAATCCGTAGTGACCACGGAACGGAATTTCAAAATGAAAATTTTTCAATTTTTTGTCAAAGCAAAGGCATTGGTCACAACTTTTCTTGTCCTAGAACTCCTCAACAAAACGGTGTCGTTGAGAGGAAGAATAGGACCCTAGTAGAGATTGCAAGGACCATGCTATGTGAGCATTCTCTACCAAAATATTTTTGGGCTGAAGCAATGAGTTCTGCTTGTTACATCATCAATCGCGTATCAATAAGGCCAATTCTCAAGAAAACTCCATACGAACTATGGAGAGGGAGAAAGCCTAACATTTCTTACTTCCGCGCTTTTGGATCAAAATGCTTCATCCACAACAATGGTAAGGACAACCTGGGTAAGTTCGATGCTAAATCGGACAAAGGTATCTTTCTTGGTTACTCTACTTCTAGCAAAGCATATAGAGTCTTTAATAAACGTACTTTACTAGTTGAAGAATCTATTCATGTCATATTTGATGAAACTAACCCTTGCTTGCCTAGAACTGTTGTTTCTGATGATGATGATATAGATATCCTTGGCGAAAAGTTGGAGTCCACAAGCCTAGATGATGTTCCTAAAGATCAAGAGGACGCACCTCTTCCGAAGGAGTGGACTACACACAAGGATCATCCCATGGACCTCATCATTGGTAAGCCCATCGAAGGGAGTATCTACTCGCTCTTCTAATATGTGCAATTATCTTGCTTTTCTTTCTCACATAGAGCCTAAGAACATAGAAGAAGCTTTACTTGATGATTCTTGGATTATTGCTATGCAAGATGAACTAAATGAATTTAGAAGGAATAAAGTTTGGAATCTTGTACCTAGACCCACTGATAGACCTGTCATAGGAACTAAATGGGTATTTAGGAACAAGTTAGATGAGCATGGTACAATCACTAGAAATAAAGCTAGGCTAGTAGCTAAAGGATATAGCCAAGAAGAGGGAATTGATTATGATGAGACTTATGCCCCTGTTGCTAGACTAGAATCCATTCGCATGCTACTTGCTTTTGCTTGCTCTAGAGACTTTAAATTGTTTCAAATGGATGTTAAAAGTGCTTTTCTTAATGGTGATTTGAAAGAAGAAGTGTATGTTGAGCAACCTATTGGTTTTGAAGATGTGCACTTATCTGATTATGTGTATAAACTTGATAAGGCTTTGTATGGTTTGAAACAAGCTCCTAGAGCTTGGTATGAGAAATTATCTACCTTTTTGCTGTCTAATGGTTTTTGTAGAGGTAAAGTTGATATTACCTTATTTACCTTGACTAAAAATAATGATTTGCTGATAGTACAAATATATGTAGATGATATTATTTTTGGTGCTACTAATGAACACTTGTGTAGAGATTTTTCGAAGCTTATGCAGGATCACTTTGAGATGAGCATGATGGGCGAGCTCAACTACTTCCTTGGTCTCCAAATCAAGCAATGCAAGGATGGTTTCTTTGTCAACCAAGGGAAGTACATCAAGGATATGCTAAAAAAGTTTGGGATGGAGTCTTCCAAAGCCTCATCCACACCTATGAGCACGACAGTCAGACTCGACAAAGATGAGGGAGGTAAACCTGTTGACCAAAAGTTATTTCGTAGCATGATTGGCTCCCTACTCTATGCGACTGCTAGTAGACCTGACATTATGTTTAGTGTTTGCTTGTGTGCACGATTTCAATCATGTCCAAAGGAATCACACTTATTCGCCTTAAAACGCATTTTCAAATATCTTTCAAATACTCCAAATCTCGGATTATGGTATTCTAAGAACTCATTTTTCGATTTAAAAGCTTACTGTGATGCCGACTTTGGAGGATATAAGGTGGATAGAAAGAGCACTAGTGGAACTTGTTTCTTTTTGGGAAATTGCTTGGTGTCATGGTTTTCTAAAAAGCAAAACTGTGTTGCACTTTCAACGACCGAGGCCGAGTATATGGCTGCCGGTAGTTGTTGTGCACAAATTCTTTGGATGAAGTATCAATTACTCGACTATGGTGTTACTTTTTCAAAAATTCCAATCTTTTGTGATAATACAAGCACCATATGTCTAACAAAGAATCCAGTTCAACATTCTCGTACTAAACATATTGACATTCGACATCATTTCATTCGTGATCACATTGAGCAAAATGATGTTGAACTTCACTATGTTGACACCAAGAATCAAATTGCTGATATTTTTACAAAACCACTAGATGAATCTACTTTTACTCGTTTGCGTGGTGAACTTGGCATGATTGAGTTGTAAACACTAGTCGAATACTCTCGTACATATTTGTTAAATTGAGGGGGAGTATTATTAATGTGAGCATTATAATGTCGGATAATACAAATTAATTGTATTTATCCATAATTATGGCTCAACATTCATTTATGTGCTAAATATTTTAAATTTTAGGTGTTCCTCATCTTGGCCACTTCGGAATCACCGTTCTTTTTCGGATGCTTCGTTTCACTTCGGATCCACCGAACGTGTTCGGATCGTCCGAACCTGACCATAGGTTCCAGAACCTCCGATTCCCTCTTCGGACCATCCGAACAAACATCGGATCGTCCGAACTCCTTCCGATGTCATTTAATGTTCGCGCCTTCCCATGCCTGATTGTCAGACTTCGGACCCTCCGTTTACGCTTCGTAGCCTCCGTTCTAGGATCGGATCGTCCGAGTATTAATCGGATCGTCCGAACCTCCTGCCAGCTAACCGTTCCGTTCACATTCCGGACCTTCCGAACTCATGTTCGGACCGTCCGAACATGGCCTATAAATAGGCGTTCGGATCCTCTGATTTATTTGCCAATTCACATCTTCTTTCTTTCCCCACACAAAACACTCACTACTCACTATGCCTCCGCGCCGTAACGTAGTTGGCCGAAATGTTCGCCCTCGTCACGGTGCCTTTCACCATGATCTTACCCAACCACCCAACCCTCGTCCTACCCCACCTGAATTCGAAACCCGTAACATTCTGCCTGGTCGTACCCTTCACACCGATTATCTTCGTGCAAATTTCTTTACGTTGATTACTCTTATTGAGTCTCAACGTTGGGAAACTTCTTTCTACCTTCCGTACCCGATCTCATCTACCCCTCTCTCATACATCAGTTCTATGCGAACTTTTCCTTAGTTCTTGGTGGTGATGACACTCGTGTTGTTACCATTGTTCAGGGTCGGTTCATTTCTTTTTCTACCGCCGACCTCTCCACTTGGTTCGATCTTCCTCGAGACGGACCGAGTGAGTTCTTTTCTCAGTCTTGGACTGAGAATGACCCTACTTTTGATCGAGTCACTGCCTTGACCACCATCTTCGGTCGTCCGCCTACTCCTGCCGATGACCGTCCTCATGCGAAGGACCTTCCTCCTCAGCTTCAGCTTGTTCTGAAGCTCATCACTTCTTCTATTGTTCCTCGCAGTGGAGACCTCTCCACTTGCAAATATCTCGATCTGTACATTCTCTATTATTTAGTCTCCCAGCGTCCTTTTAACCTTCCCCGTTTTCTTATGTACGCCATGGAGTACGCGGCTTCTTCTACTCGCGTCTCTTTTCCATTTGGCCGGTTCATTAACCGGATTCTAGCCCATTTGGGCATTGACTTTACAGATGAAGAATCCTTATCTATTTCTCCTCGCGAGACTATCGACCATGATACTGTTGTTAAGATGGGACTCTCTTGGAATCCCGTCTTATCCTCTTGGGTCATCGACAAGGATCGCATCTTTGCGTCCTATCGTCCGACCGAACACTTTCATGTTCCCTTCGGTCTCCTTCCTCCTCACGTTCAGACGAGAGGATTTCCCGCTGGTCCCCCTACTACGGGTACCACTCCTACCCCTTCGGTTGATATTCCCTCTTCATCCCATCAGCGTGTTCCCGACCCTATTAGCACTCCTTTGATGACCATGGATGACCTTCCTCATGGCTTCACTCCGCCTGCTCCCTCTGGACCCTACGATCGGATTTTCGAGTATCTCGAGCGATTGGAGACTCGTTTCGACACTCGTTTTTCTCTTTTAGAGTCTACCTTAGAGCGCCATCATACCGAGACTTCTTCGCGTCTGGATTCCATCGAGGCTGAGATGAGGAGACATAGAGAGTCGCGGGATGCGGATTCTTAGATTATGTTTTTTGTTATTTTTGTTTATTTTATCTTTATGCATCATTGTATAAAAGACTTGCATTTATTAGTGGATATTTTACCTGTTTATTTGTCTCTCTTTATGCTTATGTCTTTTTGCTTATCACAAAAAGGGGGAGAATTTATTTGGTTAAAATTGCTATTAATTGGTTATTAAATTCGCCTTAATTCAACCTCTTAGACTTGTTATTTGATTAAGGGGGAGTTATTTAATAACCATTTCGATTATGTTGATTATTGTTATCTCAATTTTTAACCAAGTTTTGTGATCATCAAAAAGGGGGAGATTGTTACGCCTTAAACGCATACAAATCTCGAGGATGAGATTAATGTTTTTAATGCTGTAACATATCCCAAAGTTTTTGTTTTGATGATACCAAAACTTGGATTAAAAATGTACTAATGTTTTATATTGAGGCATGCAGGAAATTAAGAACAGGTTACGTTCGGAAGATCCGACATTCGGTTCGGACGGTCCGAAATTGTGCAATTCAGAAGCAAAATAGAAGCTGTTCGGAAGCTGCGAGGAGAGCGTTCGGACGTTCCGAAGACGTGATCGGACGTTCCGAACACAAGCAATCAAATCACTTCAATGCGGAGACAAATTGATATGACTGATTGATCGAGTAAGATTTCGGACGCTACGAAGACATTTCGGACGCTACGAAGTGTTGAAGATTTCAAATCTCCGGAAACGCGGGAATGTTCGGACGGTACGAACTGGAGTTCGGACCTTCCGAAGCTGTGCATAGACGGTCTGAAAGAACTGTTCGGAAGCAACGAAGTTTGATCGGTTCCTCCGAAGCATATGTTCGGACCCTACGAAGTCAAGAACGGACGATCCGAAGTCATCCCAAAATTACGGAAATTGATTTCAATCACATCGGACGTTCCGAAGCATAAACAGAAGATCCGAACCTTGGCGTCCAAGACTAGTATAAATAGGCCTTTGAGGATGCATTTTTAAAACATCCCACTCCACTCTCTTGTCTCTTACAAAGCTTTCTACTATCTCTTGTGTGCGTTGATTAAAAGAGTTGTAATATCAAAAGAGTTGTAGAAAAAGAGTGAAAGTAATACTCTCGAGTGGGTTGTAAAGTTCGTGGCTATCCTTGGAGCCCTCAAGGCCAAGTAGACGCATCGAGGCGTGGTTGTAAAAGCTAGCTTGGAGCTCCTAAAGCCAAGTCGATATAGTGATACCTCGATCCTCATCGAGAAGGGGAGACGTAGACGATTCTTCGTCGAACTTCCATAAACATCTCTATCCCTCTTTACTTTACGCATTTACTTTACTACGCATTTATTTTACGCACTTACTTTACGCATTCATTTTATTTGTGATTGTCCCTCAAGTCTTCCGCTTGCAATTTTTGCAAACTCGTTTTAAAAACGCTAAAGGGCCTAAAAGAACCTATTCACCCCCCCTTTAGGTTCTTCACCTTAGACTTAGGTTGTACAGTATTGTACTTTTCTTCTAAATTGTAGTTGTTATACAGAGATGTATATTATTTAGATTCCATTACCTTCCGCATTTACATTTTAAAAAGAAAAAAAATTTTAGACCCTGTTTATCATAATTGATAATTAAATCCCAACGACGATTAAGAAGATGATTAGCGTCCGGGTCCCCACACCTGGCTTGCTCAAACTCACCCGGAACTTGCCCCTAACACCTGCGCACAAGCTGTCTATTTCTCCCAAGTCTCCTAGCTAGCAAGGGCTCTTCCAGCCGAGACACCACTGATCCCACCTGACATTGACTATCCCTGGACAACTCCCAGACCCTACCCAGACCAGCCCAAGACCTGGAACCCCAAGCACGAAGCTCTGAATCAGAAAAACAGCTTGCGCATTTTTCCTTGCTCCCTCACGGTTTCCTTGTTTTGGTCGAGCCAGGAGCGAGCCAGCCCCTAGCCCGACCTTCTGCCCTTGACCCTTGGATCCTTATGGACCTACCCTGACTCGCCATTAGCCCTGCTGCATCCCTCTCCCGAGGCCCAGCAGCTTAAAACCCATGGGGGGGGGGGGGGGGGGAAGTCCCACTTCACGTGGACTCTTCCCCAGCCCCAAGCTCGAACCCTAGCCGCCCTAGGACCATACCTAGCCTCCGGACATGACCATGGCCAAGTCCCCAATCAGCCCTGGCCAGCCCCGAGACCCCATGCAAAATCACTGTTCCCCTTGAACCATAACATGCACACAAAACTCAAAACTCACAGTTTCTTTCTTTTTTTCAAAATAAATCCTACGGTTCCAGATTTATTTCCTCAATTATATTGACATGTTTTGGCTATAAATCATTCATATTTTATAATGCTTTTGGCAGCTAGTCCGTCGGATTCAAAAACATTTTCCAAATAAGCGCGAAATCTTTAAAACTTTGAAAATACGCAACGTACCATAAAATAATCGAACTCACGTATTTTTCACGCATAATAAATTAAAACACATATATTATGATTTGAATGATGTTTGAAAGGGTTTAGATAACGTACCTTTGCGTTTATAACGCTCGAATTTTCAATCGTCGGTGAGGAAAGACGAACGGGAAACGAAGAACACGAGATTTCCTTCTCCCTATTTTTTCGAAAATTGTGAAGTGTGTGAGGGTGAAAATCGGCTGAATGGAGGATGAATTATGAGGTTTAGTAGACATAGGAGCCTTATTTATAATTAATTAACATGTTAATGGGTTTTGGTTTTGGGCTTGCAATCTTAAGGGTAATTAGACCTACAAATTAATTAAATTAGGCCCAATAACACTTAGTTAATTAAATAATAAAAGTTTATAATATTAGCTTCCATAAAATAATATTTTTGATCCTTTAAAACTCATTCTTTGCCCAAAACCGGCTTCCCGGGAAAAAATCAAACTCGACTCTTAGAATAATTCGAACTCCAACATTTTTAGAAAAATTAAATCAATTTTAATCATATTAGGAAGCCTTGCCATTAATTAATGAAAATACATATGCTTGTCTTGGTCGTTCCCGGTCTCTTTTCCCCTGCCTATGATCGAATATTCGGGTAAAATCCTTAATTTCATGTAATCATGTCATATTATCATTTAATCATGCAATCATACATTTAATCATATATTAAATATCATGCAAGCATTTAAAAGTAATTAAATAAAACAATTAAGCAATTAAAATAATTTTGCATGTATGCGATTTACGTAGGTTGATTTTTCGGACGTTACAATTCTTCCCCCCCCCCCCAAATTGAATTTCGTCCTCGAAACTTTCCTTGACTTGCTGATTTTAAAGCTTAGATTCTCTCATCCATATCAAACTTAAACTCTGACTTAAATCTTGCTCTTCAATTCGGTCCTCAAAATCTTGAAAATTGCATTTCTAGCCCAAAATTTCCAAATGTCAACTCCTAAATCCAGCTCAAGTAGTGCATGCAGCCTATTTTCTAAGTTCTTCATTAATTCCACTACCCAACATGCATTAATCATTTTACATGAAGCATAAAACTAACATTTATATCATGCATCATATAAGCATTTAAAAGAATTTTAGCATAAAAATATAAATCATTAAAAACTCACATATTTGAGGCGTGACTTCTTGAGTTTCTCGAAGTGACTGTACACAACCCTTTGGGAAAACCTCGGCTCTGATACCAACTAAAACGGCCTCGATTTTTTTTCTAATCATAAATCATAAATTCTAAAAGACTCAACTAAATAAAATAACTTAGCGTTTCTAAATATCATAATAATTTAACAATTTAAATCTCAAGTGCATAAATAATATCCTAAATCATCACCTAACCAAAACTTCCTAAATTGACCTTTAAAAAGATCAACTATCAAAAAATAAATCATAATAAACATATCTAATAAAATCATTAAAATAGTCTTAAATCATTTATCTAATTAACAAGCTAGTGCGGAAACATAAAAGTCCTTGGGTGTGTACTGCTGCACTCAATCCTCAACACCTCCCATAAATCATCAAATCCTGCATCATACAAACTTAGTGAGTCTAAAGACTCGGCACGTTCTAAACATGGATAGCAAATAATACATATACATTCACATTCATTAAAATCATATTTTTATTTAAAATATCTTTTGAACATAAATAAATCATTTAAAATCATTTTAGCGAAATTAAATCATAAATCGTAAAATTATTTTAAAATAACTTTAAGCATAAATAAATCCTTTAAAAATCATTTAAAATATGCTTTAAGCATAAATAATTAATTTTAAAAATAGCTTTAATCCTCATCATAAATCATATATCATAAGAATCATTTTTATCATAAGCTTTCAATCATATATCATTTTTTGGTGAAGTTTGATCCTTGAAAGTGACTAGCTTTTATCCTTTGATCGACTGCATTCTTAGCTCCACATGGTCCATGTGGGTGTGCACTAGGCTCCATCGTGGAAATATGATCGTCGGGGTCCTCTGGGGCCTTTTCCCATACACGGGTCTTTCTAGGGCCTTAGCCCGTATATGGGCTCCCTCTGGGTCTTGACCCTCACGTCCTCCCCACAAAATCGTATATCATATGTCATATTTTTTGTCAGTCAATTCATATCCATCAAAATATTTTCTCTTTTCTTTAATAATCATGAAATAAAAAAACTTTCCAAAAATAACATTTTAAACAGTATAAATTGCACAACTTTACCATAAATTATAAAAATACATATTATCATCAAAATCATCATTTTAAATCACATAATATCATTTAACATGCGTTATGATCCTTCGGACGCTGCCAAGCGTTTACATATTTTCTTAAGTCTAAAATTACCATTTTGCCCCTGGACGTAAAAATTATCGAATTTATCTTTTCCTCACTTTTAATGACATGGATTATTCTAAATAATTATTTAAGCTTAAATATAATTTTTCATAATTTTATAAAGAATAAAACTAGGCTTTTCATCTAATTATTTAATTAACATTTTGTGCGACGATAAAATCTTGAATAATTTCAAAACTCATTATTTTGATCTCAAATTTTAAACATAACATTTTTAATATTTATTCTACCCTTACAAGTCATGAGCCACACCCGTGGACCCATTGATTAAAATTTTTGTTCTATAATTTTCGAAATGACACATATAAGGACAGCCCTAGCCATCTCCCAAAATACTCGAGCCACGCCCGAGGCACCTTGGGCCAAACCCTAGCCAACCCACCTAGGGACCCTACTGACAAAGCCCAAGCCCCTGAACATAGCCCTGTCTCGCTCAAACTAACCTGGAACTTTCCCCTAACACCTGCGCAGAAGCTGCCTATTTCGCCCAAGTATCCTAGCTTGCAAGGGCTCTTCCAGCCGAGCCACCACCGACCCCACCTGACCCTGACCATCCCTGAACCACTCCCGGACCCTACCTAGACCAGCCCTGGAACACCAAGCACGAAGCTCAGAATCAGAAAAATAGCCTGCGCGTTCTTCCTTGCTCCCTCACGGTATCCTTGTTTTGGTCGAGCCAGCAGCGAGCCAGCCGCACCAGCCCATAGCCCAACCCCTGCCCATGACCCTTGGATCCTTATGGACCTACCATGACTTGCCCTTAGCCTTGCTGCACCCCTCTCCCGAGGCCCAGCAGCGTACAACACATGGGGGGAGAGTCCTACTTCACGTGGACTCTTCCCCAGCCCCAAGCTCAAACACTAGCCGCCCTAGGACCCTACCTAGCCTTCGAACCTGACCCTGGCTAAGCCCTCAACCAGCCCTGGCCAGCCCCGAGACCCCATGCAAAAGCACCGTGCCCCTTGAACCATAACATACACACAAAACTCAAAACTGACGGTTTTTTTTTTCAAAATAAATCCTACGGTTCAAGCTTTATTTCCTCAATTAAATTGGCATGTTTTGGCTATTAATCATTCATATCTTATCATGTTTTGGCAGCGTGTCCGTCGGATTCAAAAACGTTTTCAAAATAAGCGCGAAATTGTTAAAACTTTGAAAATACGCAACGTACCGTAAATAATCAAACCCGCGTATTTTTTATGCATATTCAATTAAAACACACATATTATGATTTGTATGATGTTCTAAAGGGTTTAGAAAACGTTCTGTTGTGTTTGTAACGCTCGAATTTTCAATCGTCGGTGAGGAAGGACGAACGGGCGACGAAGAATACAAACTTTCTCCTTTTGCTTATTTTTTCAAATTGCGAGGTGTGTGAGGGTGAAAATCGGCTGAATGGAGGCTGAATTGTGAGGTTTAATAGACCTAGGAGCCTTATTTATAATTAATTAACATGTTAACGAGCTTTGGTTTGTGGCTTGTAATTTTAAGGGAATTAATTAAATTGGGCTCAATAACACTTAATTTATTATGTTATAAAAGTTTATAAAAGTAGTTTCCATAAAATAATATTTGTGATCCTTTAAAACTCCTTGTTTGTCCAAAACCGGCTTCCAAGGAAAAAATCGAGCTCGACTCGTAAAATAAATCGAACTCCAACATTTTTAGAAAAATTAAATCATTTGTAATCATATTAGGAAGCCTTGCCATTAATTAATGAAAATACATATTCTTGTCTTGGTCGTCTCTGGTCTCCTTTCCCTTGCCTATTATCGAATATGCTGGTAAAATCTTTAATTTCATGTAATTATGCATATTATCATTTAAACATGCAATCATACATTTAATCATATAATAAATATCATGTAAGAATTTAAAAGTAATTAAATAAAACAATTAAGCAATTAAAATAATTTTGCATGCATGCGGTATACGTATGTTGATTTTTCGGACGTTACAGTATTTTTCATTCTTGGAAATATCAGGTATAATTAAATAATTATCAGCTCTTAATAATAAATGATATAGTATAATTATATAATCATTATTTAATCACTTATCAATTAATAAATTAACTTTAGAATGCTGTAGAATATTGCATGGAAATCGTACATAGCATTAACTACTACTCAATTATTACTTAAATAACATATTACAAATTCACTAATTAAATAATCATGAACCCATTATAATCCGAATAGACGATCGGACAGTGTCGATGTTATGAGAGTACAAATCTCGTTCATATAAAGAAAAAACAAAAATTTCGAAGGGAATTTTTCTATTGATTCATTTTTTACAGCTACATATTTTGTTAACTCCTTCACTAAATTAGGCAGTTGCACTCTTCTTACTAATTAACAAATAGGTTAATTAATTGTGGGGACCCGGACGCTAATCAAGTTCTTAATCATCGTTGGGATTAATTATCTGTTCTGATAAACAGGGTCTAAAATTTTTTTTTTAAATTATATAACTGCGGAAGGTAATGGAATCTAAATACTATACCTGTCTTTATATAAAATACAATTCAGTATTAAAAATACAATAATGTACAACATTCTAATCTAAGGTTCACTACTAAAATTCTAGTAGTAAAATCCAATCTACTGTAAGTCCGGAATCACCACGCTAAACTCGTCTTCTCTCATCATCTTCGTGACCCCGATCCTGCCTCCCCTGATGTCATGCACACATACAAACAAGACACCAGCCGGATAACTCCGGTGAGAATAAATCCCAGTATAAAACATGGTAAGCATGTATATAACCAAACTAATTCATAAAACATGCGATCCTGTATAAACCAATATATTTCATAATCTATGAAATAAATCAAATAAGCAGGTAACTCAAATCAGATAAACATGCATATAAACAATCTAAATCATAAAAACATGCTAGCACAACTGGAAGCAATAACGATGGGTCCCATGATCTAGGAGCCACATCCATATAAGCATGAAGTCCTAATCAAATCATGTCTAGACTTGACTCGATCTATAACTCTAGGGATCCCGGGGTGAATAAGACGATCTATCACCTACCCTACCACTCGGGGTGATTGTACGTCTTATTCCTAGACTTCGGTCTGATCTGTATCCACATCTACAATAGGAGAGGTGATCTTCTCCTAAGCTGTGATATCACCGAACGTCTAGCAGTCTGGCTGATCTCCAAACTGTCCTATCTTAAATGCATGAATACAATCAGTAAACAAAGCATAATCATATAAATCATAAACAAGAATATAGTATGTGATTTATTGGGCAACTCAAGTGGTGATCTCAATTGAGTTGTTTCTTCCCGAATATCACATGAATCATAACTTTGTCGTCCCCGTCTGAGGAAGACGAAGTCTCAAAGTTCAGTCTGTCCATATCCGATCTGAAATGACAATATAAATACACTGTATCAATGTGTAACTCAAAACACAATATGTTCTGATCAATACTCAATTCAGTATACAATTTGATCAATGTCTGAACAAGATACAATCTGAGTCATAACAATAATATCCCAATCTAGTCGACATCATATCTGAATCTGATCAATCTATAT
The DNA here is from genome assembly GCF_022965805.1 of Primulina eburnea. NCBI lineage: Eukaryota > Viridiplantae > Streptophyta > Magnoliopsida > Lamiales > Gesneriaceae > Primulina > Primulina eburnea. Next base: position 24,324,469 of record NC_133113.1, read on the forward strand.
CAACTGATGTTTAAACGGCATAACAACACAGTCTCGATACCCCGTCAGTCTAAACATCATAAATATAATATCAGACTTCATAATCAATAACAATACTAATTAAAATCTCAATAACAATACAACTCCAGTGTTTAATCTCAGATAATATCTTCTGAAATTCATCACAATTGTATAAACAGTCTGTTCTTAAATCTGACTTCGATTATACAATACCTACTGTAGCAGAAACACCATATCTGAATCATATTCAGTTCTGACAATATGATATTTCTAAAACATCTCAAAACGTAATAAACTTACGTCCTTGTGTAGCTCTAGTCGAGAGGAGTTCAGAACTAAAGCCGGATCTGAATTCTGATACACGAATTCTTCGAAATCACGAATTCTAGGCTTGAAGAATTTCCTCCTTCATTTTCCTTTTTCTGATTTCGTTGCTGAGGAAGAGAAATCGGTTGACACCTTATATATATCTTGCATGTTAATAGACAAGTGTCCTTATTTTTCAAACCACACGTATGACCGCGGGTGCGGTAGTGCAAGGAGCGCGGGTGCGCTCATGCTTCGGCACTATCTTCATTTTCTGAATTTTGACGACCGCGGGTGCGCTATGTACAAGACCGCGGGTGCGGTATCTTCACGGCGGGTGCGCTCTGGCTAGCACCACGGGTGCGGTGATACTTCGGAATTTCTTGCCAACTTATTGTCCATGCACCGCGGGTGTGGTCTTGGTTGCACCGCGGGTGCGATGATGCTTCGGCCTCACCTTCGAAATTTCCATTTTTAATGACCGCGGGTGCACTCCTGTTCTGGGCGCGGGTGCGGTCTTTCAAACCCTATTTTCTCATATCTTTTCTTCCCTCCTTGCATGTCATGCATTCTCATGTCTTCCGAGTCTCTTGTTAATGACGATTAATAATCTTCGTTATCGATTCTGAAATTCTTGGGTCTTACATTTCTCCCCCTCTTAGATCTGAGTTCGTCCCCGAACTCATGACAATTCAATCAAATATAGTTGAAGAAATATATATAACAGAGTTTAACATCCAAACTCGTTTTACTAACATCATTCTGAGGTATTTTTCTTTGATCAAGCTCTGATTCTGGTCTGAAATCCGAAGTCAAGAATTATAATATCCTAATCCTTCATCAACTCGTTCTAGTCGAATCAATCCCGCATTACCGGCTATACAACATCCGTATATGCCAATCTGCAATCTATAACAAAACAATACTATTTGTGGTTGTTATCCCATCTGTTTATCCCAATCTAGAACAAAATCAATCGTCATCCTCCAATACCAATCGTCATCATCCAACATTGGTTTCTTAAATCTATATATTCTGAACTATCTTGATAGCTATTGTCATACAGTAAGTTACACAATGACAATAATCTATATTAACTAGTACTAACATCCAGTACCAAAGCTCTACAATTATCTGTCAATATCTGGTAATATACTCTGACTATCTGTCAATCTGTAATAAATCTGCACAAGAGAGCTTATGATATACTCTATCACAAATATAACTCCATCAAAATCACAATATGATATCATCTAATTCTTGCATTCTCGTCAATCTGACTATTTCTTTGACATTGATCTATGTCATCTGGTTCTGTTTGTACATAATCTGGTACAAACTGATAGATATAGATTGAATAATCTGTCAATCATAATAATATTATATCATAATCTAAAGAAAATGGCGATAATTTCATTACGAAAGCCATAGAAATGTATTCCCATTTCTATTCAGAAATATAAAAATTCTGTAATAATCTTCTGATTTCTATCTTTCTGGCTTCTTCTGTTAGCAATTCAGACTTATCAGTACCCTTTCTGCCAATATTTCTGTACAAATTTTGTTACAACTGATCTAATCTGTTTATATCACGACTGTCTGTTCGAATATCATACATTCTCAACTATCTGCATGAAAACTGAATCCATAACTGTTCGGTTCTGACGTTATCTGTGAATTCAGATTCGAACCATTCTGTATAAACAATCAGTTAATAACATAAAATAAACAAGAAATACCTACCTGGTATTCGGCTCTGACTATCAATATCAAAATCTGTAAACAATTCTGAAACATCTGATATCATAAAATAATCAATCTGATACAACACCAAATCACATATCTGTTAATCTGATTAATGTTCTATTCTGAGTAGCAAAATACAATTCTGAACCCTCTGATTTCTGAACTGATGTACACTCAACTGGTTACAATAAACTGTATCAACACTGATTCACAATAACAGTAATATTACACCGATTCAGAACAGAAAGAACCTACACAGATCTAGTGAGTTTAAGAAAACTCATAAAATAACAAAATCAAGCAACTGTAAATTCTGGCTATCTGACCAATCCTCATACTGCCCATATCAACTGCTATATCTTATCTGCAAATAACATATGCTCCCAACAATATAAGATATCGCACAAATACTGATGTAGAACAATAACAATACTCAACAGATATATAACAATGAGAGAATAAAATAATCAGAATAAGATAATCTGCAGATAATAAATTTCTGACATTCTGAAATTCCTGATCTTTCTGTCTTAACTATCTAAATCAATCGATCTTCAGAAACTGCATATTCTGAATAAACACTGTATCCATAACTGCATACTGGATTCATACCTGACCCATTTCTGTATACAATGATCATAGTTCTCTGAATATTTAATACGGTCTTCGAATATTCAATATAATCAATCAAATGATGCAATATATCAATAAATCATAGATATACCAAGCATAATTTTCAGAATACCTCTGAACATAAAATCTATCAATTTAGAAACAAAACGGAAATATCTTCCAGAGAAATACTCAATCAACTGGATTTCTCAGCTAATGTTCTTTTATCTGTCAATTATATCAATTCTGTCAGTCATTCTGTACTATGTTCTAATATACCAGCAATACTCGGTATTAATTCAATTCTGAAATCTACCTTTCTGATATCAAACACATCTGAAATCTTATCTAGGCAAACACCAGTCAACTATTATATTACTAGCAACTCTGTCACTGCTAGACTCGATTTCAATGGATCTATTGAATACATAAGGATACTATCTGTTCCTTTTTGTAATAATCGAGTCATAAACAGTATAATGATCTAAGGAATTCTGGATCTAGAATCCTTATCGGAAAATCTCCGTTTATCAGCCAGATCTGGTCTGAATCTTACCGTTTCTGGCACACATTCTACGATATTTCTGTACTTGTTTAGCATATACATGTCAATAATGCAATCCGAATCATATAACACAAGTACTTCACAATCTAGTTCAATCTCATTCTTATCTAACCGTAGTATATCATATGTCACAGACATTTCTGATATCAACATATTCCTCAACAACCAAGGAATCAATACTTCAGTATACACAGATCTAACAGATATAGCATATCTCCATGCTACTCAATCACAGATACTCATAAATAATGCATTAGTACATATCAATACCTATGCATATAATCATACAAGAAATAGTACCTGTTGTGAATTCTGAGTCTGTTTCTCAAATAAACGTTGTTCCCTAAGATCTTCGAGACCATCTCTGGGGACAAACTTTAGCAAAATGCCCCAGCTGTTTACAGATATTGCATCTACCAAGCACTCCTTGGCATTGCTCTGAGGAATGTCTCCCTCCGCAAGTCCTACAATAGACATCAGTATGGCTTGGACTCGAACCACTTGAGCTAGAGGAGCCACTTCCCAGCTTCTTGAATGGCTTCTTACGAGTTTTCAGCAAATCTTGTTTCTCACTCGTACTGCCACGCTCATATCAAAGAGGGGATTGCTGTGTCTGGGGTTGCTTCACACACAGCCGTGTCAATTGTCTAATCATACTTGCCTCAGCTCTCTTCGCTCTACTCAAGATATCCGCAAAATGGTAAGGTCGCTGCAGATTCATAAATGCAACTACCTCCGAATTCAACCCTCTGATGAACTGATTCACTATAGCTTCATCATTTCCAACTATCTGAGGAGCAAAATGCAGTAGAGTAGAGAATTTGGCAATATATTCATCAATATTCAATTGACCTTGGCTTAAATTCTCAAACTCTGCTTTCTTGTCCTCTCGGTACGAGACTGAGAAAAATCGTCGATAAAATTCAGTTTTGAATATTTCCCACGAAATCACTGTACCTCTCTGTTCCCACATTCTTCTACTGGTAATCCACCAATTCCTGGCGGCTTCTCGTAACTGATAAGGTATCATTTTAACTCTCTGTTCATCCGTACAATCAAGTAAATCAAACAAAATCTCTATATCATCAAACCAATTCTGACAATCTTCGGATGTCTCGGTACCACTCAGAATCGGCGGCTGCAATAACTGAAATTCTTTCATTTTTTCTTCTAGCTGGGTTTCGAATGCATCCATCTGTTCAGAAGAAGTACTGCCCTTTTCTGAAATTCTTCGAGGCGGTATATCTGATAATCAAACAGATTAGTACATAATGTATACAATCTGTCTCAGCCCTCCTCTGATCATATACCTCTGATCCAGACTCGGTTCTGATTCAGGCTTAACAATTACATGCTGCAATCAACTCAGATACAGACAACATGTAATAGGGAAAGCAATAAACCATGCTAGCACACATCATGCAAATCAACATTGACGTAAATCTCATGCTAGCAATCACATGCAAGGAAAAAAATTCAATCTACCCCGCTCATTCTCTTCTATCTCACTCTAACTCAGTCTAAGGGATCTATCAGTTCTGACTATCTTAATCTAAAGAATCTCTCGCTAAAGGACCCTTCAGTTCTGGAGCCTAAGGCTCTGATACCACCTGTTGTGGGGACCCGGACGCTAATCAAGTTCTTAATCATCGTTGGGATTAATTATCTGTTCTGATAAACAGGGTCTAAATTTTTTTTTTTAAATTATATTACTACGGAAGGTAATGGAATCTAAATACTATACATGTCTGTATATAAAATACAATTCAGTATTAAAAATACAATAATGTACAACATTCTAATCTAAGGTTCACTACTAAAATTCTAGTAGTAAAATCCAATCTACTGTAAGTCCGGAATCACCACGCTAAACTCGTCTTCTCTCATCATCTTCGTGACCCCGATCCTGCCTCCCCTGATGTCATGCACACATACAAACAAGACACCAGCCGGATAACTCCGGTGAGAATAAATCCCAGTATAAAACATGGTAAGCATGTATATAACCAAACTAATTCATAAAACATGCGATACTGTATAAACCAATATATTTCATAATCTATGAATAAATCAAATAAGCAGGTAACTCAAATCAGATAAACATGCATATAAACAATCTAAATCATAAAGACATGCTAGCACAACTGGAAGCAATAACGATGGGTCCCATGATCTAGGAGCCACATCCATATAAGCATGAAGTCCTAATCAAATCATGTCTAGACTTGACTCGATCTATAACTCTAGGGATCCCGGGGTGAATAAGACGATCTATCACCTACCCTACCACTCGGGGTGATTGTACGTCTTATTCCTAGACTTCGGTCTGATCTGTATCCACATCTACAATAGGAGAGGTGATCTTCTCTTAAGCTGTGATATCACCGAACGTCTAGCAGTCTGGCTGATCTCCAAACTGTCCTATCTTAAATGCATGAATACAATCAGTAAACAAAGCATAATCATATAAATCATAAACAAGAATATAGTATGTGATTTATTGGGCAACTCAAGTGGTGATCTCAATTGAGTTGTTTCTTCCCGAATATCACATGAATCATACCTTTGTCGTCCCCGTCTGAGGAAGACGAAGTCTCAAAGTTCAGTCTGTCCATATCCGATCTGAAATGACAATATAAATACACTGTATCAATGTGTAACTCAAAACACAATCTGTTCTAATCAATACTCAATTCAGTATACAATCTGATCAATGTCTGAACAAGATACAATCTGAGTCATAACAATAATATCCCAATCTAATCGACATCATATCTGAATCTGATCAATCTATATCAACTGATGTTTAAACGGCATAACAACACAGTCTCGATACCCCGTCAGTCTAAACATCATAAATATAATATCAGGCTTCATAATCAATAACAATACTAATTAAAATCTCAATAACAATACAACTCCAGTGTTTAATCTCAGATAATATCTTCTGAAATTCATCACAATTGTATAAACAGTCTGTTCTTAAATCTGACTTCGATTATACAATACCTACTGTAGCAGAAACATCATATCTGAATCATATTCAGTTCTGACAATATGATATTTCTAAAACATCTCAAAACGTAATAAACTTACGTCCTTGTGTAGCTCTAGTCGAGAGGAGTTCAGAACTAAAGTCGGATCTGAATTCTGATACACGAATTCTTCGAAATCACGAATTCTAGGCTTGAAGAATTTCCTCCTTCATTTTCCTTTTTCTGATTTCGTTGCTGAGGAAGAGAAATCGGTTGACACCTTATATATATCTTGCATGTTAATAGACAAGTGTCCTTATTTTTCAAACCACACGTATGACCGCGAGTGCGGTAGTGCAAGGAGCGCGGGTGCGCTCATGCTTCGGCACTATCTTCATTTTCTGAATTTTGACGACCGCGGGTGCGCTATGTACAAGACCGCGGGTGCGGTATCTTCACCGCGGGTGCGCTCTGGCTAGCACCGCGGGTGCGGTGATACTTCGGAATTTCTTGCCAACTTACTGTCCATGCACCGCGGGTGCGGTCTTGGTTGCACCGCGGGTGCGATGATGCTTCGGCCTCACCTTCGAAATTTCCATTTTTAATGACCGCGGGTGCACTCCTGTTCTGGACGCGGGTGCGGTCTTTCAAACCCTATTTTCTCATATCTTTTCTTCCCTCCTTGCATGTCATGCATTCTCATGTCTTCCGAGTCTCTTGTTAATGACGATTAATAATCTTGGTTATCGATTCTGAAATTCTTGGGTCTTACATTAATAGTTAGGTTAACTTCCACAACTTCCAATAATGAATCTATTTATAAACTCTTTTATAAGCAATGGGTTTGATCTTCATCAAACTACACTAGTCAAATTCAAATCTTTGAATTTGACTATCTCAACAGGAACAAAAAATCTGATACTTGTATGATCCTAAATGGTTCAGAGATACTGCTAGCCACAGATTCACTACTTCAAGTGATTAAGGAAAACATTTGTCTTTATTCAGGTTTACCCTAATTAGCCTCATTCTTTTCATCAATTCTTTAATCAAGAACGTCAGAACTCAAGTCCAGTTGCACTAATCGGGTCATAGTGTGAACATATAGTAGCACCACCCCATGATCTTCTAGTTATCACTGATAGTGCCTGAAAGAACCAGTAAGTTATGATTAGTGTACAATGTGGTCCTTTCAATTCGTATATCCTACTTGATCTTCAATCATTGGTACATCGAGAGTTGCAAATAAATTCGATAACAATTTGATGTATCTTTGAATAATGATAGTGACAAGTATATGCAAATATGAAAACACATTTCCTTAAAACATGTGTCTTGCTCTAGCCAAAGACTCCTTGCACTATTATTTTTTCAAATCGCATATGATATCTTCACCCATACACTTTATAATGAATTTCATGATCTACATTGAAAGACATAACTCATTATAATTCATTATATATTCAAAGACTTTATCTATGCAATTTACGTAATTATACAAATAAAGTATATGACATAATAAGATAAAACCGTAAAATATCATTAAAATAAATATTGTTTTACATTATAGTCAATAAAGCTAAAGCCACAAGTTATTTTGTTGGGCAACTACTAAACTTCATCCGATGTTGTACATTTAAATTAGTAGTGAAAATTGCAATTTTGACTCCAAAATATTCGTGTCTTTGCGATTTTGATCATGCATATTGTCAAATTCAGCCTTAATTCGCTATATTTGATTGTTTCTTTTTCAAATTTAGTCATTTTACGACGTAAAATTGATGTGACATCGATTCAATATTGATGTATCATTGACATGATGCTGATGTGTGCAGTTTCATGTTGACTATCTCGATTTAAAAGAGATAAAATTTAAAAAAATAAAAATGAAATTTTTGACATGTTGAAAGAACAAAATCACGAAAAAAAAACATTTGATCTAAATTGCAATTTTCATAAATTAGTGTATATCTTAAAAAGCGCACACACACACACACAGACATATATATATATATATATATATATATATATATATATATATATAAATATATATATATATATATATATATATATAAATATATATATATATATATATATATATATATATATATAAAATTTATGTGAGTTCTCTTACTCACATCAATATATCAAATTTTTTTTGCTCCGTTTTTGTCCATGACCTAGCCTTTAGTACTAGCCAAAAAAAAAATAATCATATTTTAACTTTGAAAGCAATATTTGACCGTGGACATGAATGCTCATCTTGAAAGATTAGCATTATGTTTAATGGCCTATGCTTTTTCGGAACATATATCTCACCCATTACAAAAAATACAATCATGGAGAAATTTTTTATTTCTTATATAATTTTTTTAAGAATAAATTTGGGGATATTAGTAAAATCGTTCTGTAAATTGATCTATGTGGGGTTTTGATCCTCAAACTAGTCGTCAATATTAGATTTTAATCCGTATTTTTCAACTGTTAATCTGCTACTATCGGAGTGTTGATAACATCAGATGTTGACTTGCATAATAAGAGTGCAAAAAAGGGAAAAAAAAAACTTAAACTTCAATTATAGATTGATTTTTGAAAATTTTCCAAATAAATCTTAATATTACTTAACGTGCTTCTAGTTAATAATGCATTAATGCAATTGAAGCAATCTCCACCTGTTATTTTCTATTTTAATGTTGTGTTGTGCCTCGACGTGAGAAGACTCAATCATATATCATTGACACCAAACCATTGGGCAATATGCATGCACCAATCCATGAACAAAGTCTTGCCTACTAAAGTTCCCAGATCTTTTAAGGTTTTCACCAACATGGAAAAGCAAACTTAGATCGTGTTTCTTTTATGTTCTTATTTAATATAATCAGTTAATTAATTGGCCTACTTTAGCTTCTTTTATTCAATAATTTCTTTGACCACAAAAGTGTGTTGCATGATTGAATCTTTTTTGAATAATCTGAATATTCATTTTCATTTTTATAGTACAATTTGTTTTTTTCACCCTTTTCTTTCGTAAAAATAGTTTTCCTAATTTATCAGATGAATATTGCTGCGGCGGAGTTACCTTTGGCTTCTGAACAATATCATATAATCTCCAAATTTTAACTTCTTGCGCTTTATCTAGCTAGATATATTCGAACTCGTATAATACGAGATGTATTATACTAGGCTATCCTTATAGGTTCGAAGATCTCGGCCTCGTCTACATTTATTTATTTTCTTTCGTTTAATTATACCTGCCTAGAGACAATTTAATTTAACTAGGAATCTAATTAATAAATAATAAGGGACATATTGATGCATATTTCTTGGTCGAGAAAAGGGAGGTTTGCTTTTGCATGCATGCACTATTATGTTCAATAAACTTTTGACAAACTATCTTTATTGGTTAATAGAATCCTCCAATCGAGTTTAACTTTAATCTTTAATGCACTAAAATGGACCCCTCCAATGTATAATGGCGTTCATGTTTGACCATGATTAACGCATTAATTGCTACAAACGGTGAGACTAATAATAAATTAATTAAGGTTGAGTTTGGATTGATTAAGTTAATTTAGAGGGAGAGATTTGATTTGGGGAATGATTTGAGAGATAAATTTAAAATGACACTCATATTGAGTGTATTTTTCAAACAAATCAATTCAATCAACTATAATATAAATTGATGAAGATGTAACATACACTTAATTAATTCTTCATATATTTATTTAAATATAATAAAATTTGATACTTAAAATATTAATATATCACAAAATAGTAATTATGCAAAGTTAGAAAGTTAAATATAATAAAAATCTATTTTCTAAAATTCAAAGTGAAACGTCCCTTACTTTTAACTTTAAAAATGTAAATAAATACTAGGACTTGCTCTCACGTGAACCACAACTGCACAGTTGCGGCTTTCCTTGCTCAGCCTCTTAGCTGCCACTCTAGGCTCCAGGCCTTGAACCACCATAAAGAGACTCATCCTAGAACCCTTAGACGTGCACCAAACAAAAGCCAAGGAGTGTTCGGCCGTAGCTTTCCTCTTCAATTTACTTTTCGTGAATTAGTGTGTGTGTGTGTGCGTGTTTAGGGTTTAGGGCTTATTTATTTTAAAAAACAAAAGGCTTCTTAATCACTTAATTAATGGGCTTAATTTATCCTAATTTTTAATTAATAAATTAGGTCCATTAAGATTAATAAAATCATTAAGCTTCAAATTTAAAAGATTTAAAAATAATTCTTTCCAAAAATCATTTATAAAATATATAATTTCCTTGCTCTCACTAATAAATTAAATTTGACCTTAAAAACGCAAAAATAAAAATTTAACTTTTAAATAATTAACACCTTAATCGTCTCAAGTCCTCCGTTCCCGGCCAACACCGATATTCGTCTGAAAATCTTTAAATTATGAAATCAAGAAAAATTATACAATTAATCATTTAGTCACTCAAAATATAACATTCATGAATCAAAAATCATTTAATTAAAATATTTTATCAATTTAATAATTTTTATGCATGCGGTGTACATTGACTTATTTTCAGGCGTTACACAAATATCCTATCAAAGGAAACTGTAATATTTTAGGTATTTAACATGAATCTATTGTTAGGTTCGGAAGATTGTTTTAGGATTATTAGGATCGAGTGATTGGTTTGGAAAGATGGTGAATAAATAATCTCAACAAATTCTCAAATTGATTCAGTTGGGCTTGTCAGTTAGACTTCAATAAACTGGCAGTTGGATACTGCGCATAAATAGGCTAACTGAAACAACAGAATGAAAAAAACGGCAATCCTAAAAAATAGTTAGGCTTGCAAAATTGAATGTAAAGGTAAATGCACATATAATTGTTTATGGATATTCGAAGATTTGAACTTTTACGTTAGCATATTTCACTCCGGAGGTATTTCACTAGAAGGTTTTGGTAATTTACAAGCCATTTACAATAATCCAATTGAGCAGAGCTTATTTTTAGCCTAGTGAAACAAGTAGAAAACTCACAACTAAACCAATATGACTAGTAAGATTCTTACTGTAAATTTAAAATAATTATTTTTAACGAAAACACCAGCACAAATTGCTCCTCAGTTATCAGATAAAAGAACTTAAGTTGTACTTGAAATATGCTTGATCAAGTAGACTCTCAAAGACTTTAATTTCATAATAAAGTTCGTAAATTAGAACATGTCATCCAAAATTGAAAGTCCGATCAACTGATCTATTTATAGGCATGGGTTGCAATATTTGACTTTTTCAATATGTTGCGTAAAATCTTTCTAAAAAATCCCAAAAATTTAAAGCCTTGTGCAACTAACAACACTCCATTAATATTCGAACTAGCTTTCAACCAAAATATCCACTCATTTCAAGTATGCATTTCTTTGGTTTTTGCACTCGCTTGGACTATATTAAGAATAAATATACCAAAGTGTCAAAGAATGGTGTTCAGATATATTCAAACATATTGGAGATCATATCTATAGATATTCATTGTCCGGATAGACACTTGTATTGTTATAAATACTTTACTACCTTTATTTATGAGTACTCATGACATATATTTCTACTTGCTTCATAATAGATATGAAGTGTTGGATGTTTGATAAAATATATATATATAAGGTTGAAGTAGAGAATGAATGTCAAAAGATAAGATATGGGTGAGAATCACTACGGTAGATACACTTAGGATGGACATGGCGAGGAGCGTGATTAGCTGATCCAATCTTTTTAAGTTCATGTAAACTGAAACTCTTCGGATGACTTTGAATATATTAAATCGGATTCCAATTAAGGTTTTCCAAATACACCATTTGAATTATGAAAAGATTAAAAACCTATTTTGGGACCTTTACATGTTTGAATATGCTTCTCTAAAGTAATAGATGATAATCCCCAAGAAAACAAGTTACACCTTAGGACCATTAATGAGTATTTCATTGGATATGTCAGAAGATCTAAAGGGAAATATATATTTTTCTATACATCACAAATCATAAAGTTTGTGGAATCATGATATTTGAAATTTTCTTGAGAATCACTTTATAGGGAGAGCAATCAACTTCAGAATATTGATCATTATGATACTTATCCATCCACACAAATTATATTTTACTGTCCATCACAGATTATAAGGTTTGTGGAATCAAGAGATTTTACATTTCCTTGAGAATGACTTTATAAGTGAGAGCAATCAACTTCATCATCTATCTTACTTAACTGTAAAAAAATCTTTTACAGGCTTATACCTTGTTTTTTATCACTAAAAATTAGGAAACTGTTAGATTATTTCTATTTACCTAGTTCTAAGTTTTGGTGATTGAAATAATAACAGCATCGAGTTGCTTCAGGGTCCAGTCGCTCATTAATTGTATTTTCAGGATTTCAAACCGCTAGATCAGTTCAAGTCATTCTGACATGTGCATTAGAAGATCAAGCCAACCCACAGAATGTCTGAACTCTAGTGGCAAGATATCACCTGTCAAACTTACTGGTAGTACACATGTTCAAACTGTTTAAGATCTAGCCGCACTACCACTGGTTAAAAATGAGTTAGTTCAAATACGATACTGGAAGTCAAGCCGCTAAAGTTATTACCTATTTATAATGATTACACAAGTATCCTTCCAACTCCTAAATAACATAAGGTTACCTGTTTCGGACATGGTGTGTCAGCTTTATGAAAAGCTGGAGGTTAAAGTTGCAAAAACAGAAGGAACATTAAATGAGCACGTAGTGATATGTATGAACACTAAAAGCGACGTGTCCATTTTTTCAGGTGATAGTACTGATGATTGTTGAAAAGAAAAACCTTGGAGCATTTCAAATATAAAAATTCAGAATTGAAGGGAGTGACCACAATCATTTTTACAGCAATTAATGAACTATTCTCAAGTCTTAATTATTCAAGATATTCGAGCACACTTAATCTTTTGGTGTCAAGTTGTTCACTTAACACACTCTTATCAGTTTATATCATATCATCAAGGATTAATTCATGTTACACCAACAAACTAAGATGTCAAAACTGACAGTTGGATTTTTGTATTGTTAACTGATGAACAGAGGGTTCTTAAACCACCAGATTTGTAATATGATCATTAAGAATTTCAATCTAGGTAGTGATAAATCCTAACCAAAGTTGGTTGTTACAAGACATAGTAAAAATAAAGTCTTTTAGTGGAAACATTACTAGTGGAAGAAAGGGTGACATGAGTTTTATTTTTGAAAATCCATAAAAATACTTGTGCTATTTCTATAGACACTACATTTTTAAAATCAAATTTCTAACTGTTTCTTCTTAAACAGTCAAATATAATTCATCATTAGTCAAGTCAGATCGTTTCACACTTACTCACATTTTAGTAGTCCTGCTAATCTAGCCGTTCAAGAATATTCCATAACAGCCTAGAAACTTTTAAGAACGGCAAAAGTTTAGAAAATTTATAAGAATTTATTCACCCCCTCTAGACTCTAATATGATCCCAACACATACCTACGCATACCATAAAATTTAAAACATGTTGTACCTTAAAAATTCGTCTAAAACAACTCGGCCATGATTTATGTCTCCTGCATTCACATACAAAAACCAAATGAAAGCAACCGAGCAATAATTCATGGAATATCATAGCTATGACTTCCAATCCAATGTCTCACTAAATGACAATAAAAACATCGATCCTAACATATTTGTGCACTTAACCATAGAAATCATATCACGCCATCTTACAAAATAGAACATAAAGCGGAAAGTTATCAGACAAGATGTGCCATGCAGCTTCATTGCCTCCTCGATTACCATGTCACTCGCTCTTACTCATCACCTTTAACATGCTTCTCACCTGCACCATCCAAGCACACTAATTCTAAAGACTCGACAAGCATATTCAAATAGTGACTAGTACATTATAAAATCATGCAATATGCATAGGACATGATAATAAACAAAACGTCGTAACATACTTCTCTATTTCCTGGATGCATATATGAAAGTGTGCATGGAAACCACCTTGAGGGGCTCATTTATTAGGTCCATGATCATGTATATTGTTGTACAACCTTGTCATAATGTATGATACAACTTGCATCAGCCAAATCCAACATCTATACCTTCTGATACAGTTTGCACTAGTTAAAGCCAATATTATTACCGTCTTTGCGAAAAATCCCTCACAGGAACTCATCCTAGGGCACTAATCTCTTATTTCTGCTACCACAAACACTATAACATCAAATTATCACTTCTATGCTAAGAAGTTTCATAAATATTTTCATGTATGAAAATAACTCGCGCTTCAAAGAGTAAAAGTCATGTCCATTGATTTGTTAAGCAAAATAAATCATGCTTTCATACTTAAAATAATTTGTTTCATGAATATGCATAAAATTTATTTGTACAAATAAAAATATGTTTTCGTCCAATATTTTCGTAAATTTTTCTTATTGACTAGCCTCGATTCTCTTTGTCTCCAATAACATCCTCATACCTGAAAGACTTTAAAAGACACATGCCAATATTTTTCATTCAACTCGTGTAAATAAAACATTTAAAATCATATAGCACATAATTAAAAATCTACTAATAAATTAATTAATTTTTCTAATGAGACCTTGTGGATTGTTGGAGATATATACATTGCAAGATTTTGGTCATAGGAAGCTATTTAGCTTCCACCTATAGACTTCTTCTGGAAACACATAGCTTTTTCAAAATTCAATTTTCATCTTCTTTTTTTTAAAACCGCCTAGTTTTCATTTTATTTTTTGTTTTCCTTTTAAAGACTTGTCACGTAATAAAAAAAACAAGTGCATGCTGAAGTAATAGACGCAGTCTCATGATTGTAAAAAAGGATAAAATAAATACAATATGTGAAACAGTTAAGCTAATTGTTTAAAAATTATGCTTCAAAAAAATTTAATATTTAGTATTTATTCAAAAAAATAATTGGTTAAATTTAATTTAAAAAAATTAAATAGTTTAATAATATTATTTAAGGTATCTATGTAGACACCATAAGATCTTAAAATTTAAAATAACTTATGATTATGGTTCCGGTTTCATATGGTACTTCAGGTTCCTTATTTTTTGGAATGAGGAACGAACCATATTGTCCAAAGTTCTGGTCCCCATTTTGTTCTTGAGAACCACGTACCTTCAACCTTGCCTAAATCTTGAAAAATATTAGTGTCGGCAATAGGTGGGGTCAAAGGTGGCAGACAGGGACGGATCCAGGAATAATTGGGGGAGGCTTGAACTCAATATGATAAGTTATATATTATTAAAAAAATTACATTAGATGAATTAACATCATTCAGGAAAAGAAAACAATATAAACAATATGCCTTATTTGTTGAAGGCGAATACTCCAACCAATAAAATTTATGAAACCATTTTTTCTGAAAACGATGATTCTGGCTTCCAAATTTTGTACCTGGATACTCCAACATATCTGGTTGATAAGGCCCCATATTTAGATATGAACGTCTAATCTCATCTTGTACATTAACATGATATTCACATATCTGTTTTCTTTTTCCCGGATCTCGTTCAATAAAAGTAGACGAAGACTGATGATCGTCTCTAGGAGAGGAACATGAAGGAATTTGGATATTGGGAAATAGAAGACTTTTCAGTAGATTGATGTTGCATTGTAAGGACCGTAGGAATTGAAGTATCTTCACTAGCTTGACGATCTCTCTTCTTAAAGAAAGAGGATATCAATGTTTTTCCTTTCTTTGCATGCAGATTGATGTTCCATTTTGAAATAGTTCAAGTTATAATCCTAAACAAGAATAAAATAATTATTAAACAAATAAACAAGTAATAGTCAATCAACAACTCAACAACAAACAATAAAGAAAACCACAAATCACGCACAGAGAAGCTATAAAAAACAAAATAAAAATGTATAGCCGATTCTTACCTGGATTGTTGCCTTGCCGATGAGCAATTCGATTTCTTCGAGAGTCCGCAATTCTATTCTGTCGCTAAAGGGCTTGGGACTTGGGAGAGAAATTTTGTAGAATTGAGGTGGGGCGGATCAGAGGATATGAGATGAATTTGGTCTCATCCTTGTAAATGGACGGGACTTGATTGGACTAAGACATTAATGTACGACGGTTTTTGAAACAACCGTCGCTATTAGCAACGGTTTTTCAAAAAACTGTCGCTAATAGCGACTGTTTGAATTAAACCGTCACCGATCACATCGGCGACGGTTGTACTAAAACCGTCGCAAATATTAGCGACAGTTGCTGAAAAACCGTCGCTAAAAAAAAAAGTGGGCTGGGCTACAGCCCAGTACAGCCCTAGAATAAATTCGTCTCTGGTGGCAGATCACTCTATTGAATAATATTGGTGGCAAAAACGTGGGTTATGTTTGAATAATTCAGAAGACGAAATACGCATATAAAACACGTCTTCACACGGACAAGGGGCTCTATAAATATAGCTCTCCTCTTCATTCTGAAATCATCTCTTCTTCAAGTTTTCTCTCATCCTATAAGCATTTAAGTGCTTAGTTCTATAATATTTGGTGTTTTGTTCTCTTGTATAAAGAGAGTGTGAGTTCTCTTTGGAAACACAGTGACTGGTTGCAGAGCGTAAAATATTATATTGGAATTCTTTTCATCTTGCACGTGGTTTTTACCCTAATAATTTTAGGGGTTTTTCACGTAAATCTCGGTGTCAAGTTTATTCTTTATTTTCATATTAATTATCTCAAATTACATCAAGTGGGACCAACAAGTGGTATCAAAGCCTTAGTTTAAAATTTCTTAAAATTCTAAGTACATTATGTGGTTGCAGCCTAGACTGATCTTCCACATTAGAAAAGATTTTTTGAGATTTTTTATTGAGACGAGATTATTTGTTCAGTCTACTAAATTGTTGTAGACATAATGGCGGGAAGGTACGAGATAGAAAAGTTCAACGAAAGCAATTTTATGCTGTGAAAAACAAAGATACAAGCAGTTTTAAGAAAAGAGAATTTCTTGACGGCTATTGGAGATAGACCGGTGGAAATTACAGATGATGGAAAGTGGAATGAGATGAATGATAATGTTGTTGTCAATTTTTTGGAAACTAAATTCTGGAGTTTGACAAAATATGAATCAACCGAAAATACGAACCAACTGATCGAGTAAACTGAACTCAGCAGCTGAATCCATGCAACTGAAAATTCAGTTATTCTCCTCACCAGTAACTGAAACACGTCAACCGACAAAGAGACATAAAAGACTGCAACTGAATGTGGAACGACAAACTTCAATCAATACAGCTTGGAACAACTGATCAACCAACTGATACGCGCAAGTACATTCAACAACTGGACTTAATAACTGAAATCAACTGACTGATCAGTTGGAAACTGATCAGTTGATATATTCGGCCGTATGCTAAGCACCCTTCAACTGAACATGTCTCGGGAAAGAACAATCAACCGTCAAGAGACATAGAAGATTGCAACGCCGCACTTCAATCAATACAACTTAGAACAACGCATTTCGGCGAAAGCAATTAAGACGCCGCATCACAATGAATGAAGCAAACAATGTCCAAAGGAATAATTAAGAAGAAATCAACGGATACAAAGATTCAAATTCAAGTTACCGTTGGAGAAAAGAAGCTTATAAATATGACAGAACAACAGCTGAAGAGCAGTATTTAACACGATTCAAAAGCGTGCTATCACTCTGTCAAAATCTTAGCTCACTCTTGCTTGATTTATTCGTAGCAGTCAAGGCTAAAATTTGAGCTCATTAGCAAGTTGTAATAATCGTTGAAATTCGATATTGCTAAGATCAGTTACGCACTGAGAACATTCTGTTAAACTAAGAGTTTCAGTTTTTGGCAGTGTTAAGTCCAAACTGAAGTGGATCAGTACAATTCTTGTATTTGATCAAATTATTTTAGTGGATATCCTATCCTTGAGATAGAAGGGGTGACGTAGGAGTAATTGAAATCTCCGAACATTCAGAAACAACCCTTGCGTATTTTTATTTTTGTATTCTATCTTTCAGTCAGTTACTTTCCGCAACTGATTCAGTTTAACTGATTGACATTGATCAACAAGATTCCGAGAATCAGTTTGTCACCAAACTGAACTCAAAATTCGAAAAGATCAGTTTTAATTGTGAGTGTTTATTCAACCCCCTCTTCTAAACACTCTTGATACGTTAATCGATCCTATCAAGTGGTATCAGAGCGGGTGAATCTTGTTCTTGAATACTTTTGATCTATAAACTTGCTAGTATGACTTCATTCAACAAAATTCTTATGTTCTGCAGAGAAGAATTTGATGATTGGAAAATCATAATGCAAGCTCATTTAGCTGCACAAGATGATGACATGTGGTATGTCATAACTGATGGACCCATGAAGATTCTAAAAGAAAATACAGCAGTTGCCATAACAGAAGGGGGACCACAAAGAATAGAAAAGCCCAGAGATGAATGGACAACTGAAGACAAAAAAAAAAAGCAAATCTTGACAATGTTGCTAAAGACATTCTGTACAAAACGCTGGACAAAGTAACTTTCAGCAAAATAAAGATGTGTAAAACAACCAAAGAAATTTGGGAAAAGCTGATCCAGCTGTGTGAAGGAAATGATCAAACCAAAGAAAATAAACTTTCTTTTGCTGTTCAAAAGTTTGATAACATCAAAATGAAAGCAGGAGAATCAATGGCACTTGTATGATGAAAGAGTGAGCAGTATCATCAATGAGTTAAATGCACTTGGAAAAGTGTATACCAATAAAGAAATTGCACTAAAAGTAATGAGAGGTCTTCCCAAGGAATGAGATGTCAAGACCATGGCAATTAGGAAGTCCAAAGATCTTAACCGAATCGAACTTCATGATCTGTTTGCTGATTTAAAGGCCTATGAATTTGAGCTGCAGACCAGAGAAGGAGAACCATCTACCTCTGCAGTCACAACTGCTCTAGCTGCTGTCAGAACTGAACCAATCAGTTCAGTCGAAAAATCTGCTGATCAGTTGAGCAATGATGCTATGTCATTGTTCATCAAAAAATTTGGAAGGTTCATGAGAAAGAATCAAGGGAACTTCCAGAAGTCATAACAAAGGAACAATTCCAAAGATGAACCAAATGCCTGATATAACTATGGCAAATCAGGTCACTTTATTGCTGATTGTCCTAAACCCAAGAAGGACAGTCAAGGCTCAACTGATAGAAGAAAGAAATTATATGAACACAAAAGAAGACCCAAGGTAGATAAGAAAGTCTTCAGAAAGAAACATGAAGTACTCTTAGCTGAAGAAAACAAATCCAAATGGGCAGAAACTGACATTGAGGAGTCAGAACCAGAAAGCTCATGCAGCTCCACTGATGATGAGGAAGTAAAGTGTTTGATGGCTAATGATGCAGAAGAAGAGTCATCTAGCCAAGAGGTATATGATTTCAGTTCAACTGATTTTACACGAGAAAAACTCATTTTAACACTACATGACATGGTAAATGAGTATCAAAAGCTTGCATCATCATTTGAAAAATTCAAAGCAAAGCAAAATGATCCCACAGATAATAAAACCAAAACTGATGAATCAGTTGATTGGTTGAGTCTAAAAAGGGAGATTGCTGAGTCAAAAGCAGAGAGAAATAAAAATATGTCACTAATCCAGAAGTTGATGCTTGAAAACTCAAAACAGACTGAGCTCATTCAGTCTTGGAACAAGTCATCAACTGCACTAAGTGAGATGCAGAATTCACAAAAATCAGTTTCTGATAAAACTGGTTTAGGGTTCAATACTCAAGGGGAAGTTTATCCAAATGATACTCAACAAAAGCCAAAAATATACAAAGGAAAATACATTAACTTTGTCAAAGCAATAGTGGTACAAGAACAAATTGTGCCCAGTAAACTGATTGAGCAAACTACTAAAAATATGAGTAAGGCTAGAAGATATGGGATTGGTTATAGCCAAAAAATTTCAACTGATTCCCAAAGTCAGTCATCAAAAAGGTTTCACAAGAACTATTCGAATAGATATTTCAATTACTATAACTGCAAGCCAGTTCAGAAGAGATATAGATTGAACAATCAGTTGAATAAAGCCAAATCACATATTGTATCATCTGTACACTACACACCAAGCACACAAAAGCCGAGAAAAACCATTTGGAATACAGCTACTGGAAAGTCTGTTAGACTAATCCAAGTATGGGTTCCTAAGGGACTAATCAGTTCAGGACCCAAATAGATATGGGGTACCAAGTTATGTTATGTGTGTGATTGCAGGTAACAGATACAAACAAGAACTCAATATGGTATTTGGACAGTGGATGTTCGCGACATATGACAGGAGATGCAAGTGTGTTATCTCAACTGATCAAATACAGTGGTCCAAATATCAGTTTCGGGTACAATTCAAAAAGTAGAACTGTGGGTAAGGGTAAGCTTATCCATGGTAACTTTACTTTTAAAGATGTTCTATTAGTAGAAAACCTGAAGTATAACTTGATCAGCATTAGTCAGTTATAATGGATTTTCAGTACATTTTGACAAAAACTCATGTTCAGTCAAAACTTCAACTGATGAAATCATACTAACTGGCAAACGCTGTGGAAACACATATAAAGTCAGTTGGAATTATCAAACTTATGCACCAGTTTGTTTTATTGCTTCCAAATCATCTAAAAACTGGCTGTGGCATAAGAGACTAAATCATTTAAACTTTAAAATTATTGCCTATCTGAGTAAACATGAACTTGTAACCGGTTTGCCCAAAATAGACTTTTCAAAAGAAAAACTTTGCTCAGCATGTCAGTATGGTAAACCAGTACAATCTTCTTTTAAAAACAAGGGTTGTAAATCTTCATCCCGATGCTTAGAACTGTTGCACGTGGATCTCTTTGGTCCTATACCAGTCATGAACTTAGGGGGAATGAAATACACCTTGGTAGTCGTAGATGACTTTTCAAGATTTACTTGGGTTATTTTTCTCAAATCTAAAGACCATACTGCTTCACAACTGATAAAGCTCTTCAAAAGACTTTTAAATGAAAAATCAGTTGGAATTGATCGAATCAGATCAGATCGAGGAACTGAATTCATCAATAAAACTCTTTCAAATTTTCTACAGAATGCTGGAATTAAGCATGATGTAAGGACCGTGTATCGTATTATCGTAAATCCTACGTGATTATCGATAATTAATGAAATTATCATGTGATTATGTATTTGATGTATATCGTGACAATGAATTGAGAAATGAATATTGAATATGAATTGACGTTATATGAGTTGAGTGGATTGGTCGGACGCCAATTTAGTACAATATGTATAATTGTACAGAACATGTGGCACCCGAGCGGTAGAAAATGACCGCCCGAGCGCCAAGGTATGCAAGGTGAGTGTTCGGGCAGAACACTTCGCGCCCGAGCGATAGTTTGTGACCGCCCGAGCGCGAAGCGAGTTGCATGGGACAGAACATGCCGCGCCCAAGCGGTAATGTTTGACCGCTCGAGCGCGGTACAAGCAACTCTCGGGGACAGAATGTCTCGCGCTCGGGCGCGAGAATTCTACCGCCCGAGCGCGAGAGCGGTGAGGATAAGAATCCTTTCTTTTCTCTTCCCTTCGCCATTTCTTATACGATAACTTCGAGGGAAAGTTAGAGAATTCGATTCTTTCGTCCGATTCGACTTTGAAACGCTGTCTAAACGTGAAACAAATTATATATTTGTGATCGTCACGTTAAGGGCTTCAGACTGAGGTAATTTTCTTCTGGTTTCAGCAGCTTTAAATATCAAAGTGCTGGAATAGCATGTATTTGAAGTTGAATTTCTGATATGTAGTAGAGTAACCGACAATAAACTCGTATTTGAAGTCGGAATTGAATTATGATATGATTATGATTTGATATGAATATTTGAAGTTTCAAATGATATTTGAAACTCATATTAATGGTTTTGGAGCGTGTTATTGATTGGAATGAGTATGTTATTGATGTAGATCAAGTATTATATCAATATCTTCAGACTACATCAACTGGAACGAAGAATTGAGGTATGTTGCGACCGGGTAACATACGACAGGTATCTGTATTATATGATATATGATTGGATGGATTGGATTACGTGTCTATGTGCCTATTTGATGATTTGATGTGGCATACATGACATTGAGATTTGAGTATCGATGTACAAAATAAATGTTTTGTTAACACACATCATTTTATGCATACATCGATACATGACATGCACGTTGAGCTATGATCCTTGGATACCCTGATATGATTTGATTGGATTCCGGGGTTTGTGAACACAATCGCTATGCCGGTATTATATGACCCGTAAAGCATAGACAATTGTGGCCCCATATGATTGGATATGAGATGTGGGATTGACGACGCTTCGTCGACATTGTCATATGTGTATTCCCATATCGGCCGGTGTGCCAGCTCGAGCATTGATATGATTTGATAGCGATTCGATTGATTCTGACATGTGCTCAGTGGATGGGCATTTGACCTGATACCTCCACGACATACATGCATTGCATACCATATATCATTGTTTAGATATCTGTGGTATATATGATTGGTTGTTCCATACGGAGCTTTGCTCACCCCCAAGGGGGGGCTGTTGTTGTCTTTGTGTGTGGACAATGGCAGGTACTCCAGGATATCAGGAGACCGGAGAGGGTACTTCTGGTGGAAGCCACAACTTGGGCTGAGGTTTTATGTTTATGTCTGATTCCCAGTATATATGTATATGTATCTATATACCGGGGCATGTCCCGAGGATATAATATGTTTGTATGTGATTGATTACGTGTGGGCGTGTTTATGATTTGAATTTAGATACTATTTTTTAGTATTTAAATATCAGAAGAGATATTTTGGGCTCAGTGTAAAGAAATTTTAAACCCGTTTTCCGCTGTGATTAATTAAACCCTAATCAGATTGCATTGTAATAACGATTAGGAGTTAAGGGCCCCACACAGAGTGGTATCAGAGCATAGCTGGGAATGCTCTATTGAGTCTTGTGTACACTTGAATAGGCACAAATGAATTGTGCGTATGTATTTGACTTATCTGTATTACTTGCTCTTTTGTGATTTGATTTGAGTAAGTATCTGATGAGATTGATGATATGAGGTGATGAGATTATGAATTGATATGAAATTGTGATATTCATCTTTTGATTTGTAGATGGATCACACAAATGAAACTGCGAGTAGCAGTACTGAGAGGATTGTTGGGCAATTTGAAGGATTGTCCATGGATGTTGTGATGGCTCGATTCCAGGATCTGAAACCACCGAGGTTCTTTGGCACTGAGAGTGCTGAAAGAGCTGAGGCCTGGCTGAAGGATATCGAGCACTTGTTTAATATTGTTGAGTATTCCTAGGCTCGGAGACTGAAACTTGCTCTCTATCAGTTGAAAGACCGAGCTAAATCTTGGTGGGAAGCCGCTGAGATTGGATTGAAAGAGGCTGGGACTGAAGTCACATGGGATGTGTTCAAGGCCCAGTTCTTGGAGCAGTATTCCCCTCCTTCTTATTATACTGCTCAGGAGAATGAATTTAATAATCTGCAGCAGGGAACGATGACTGTCGCAGAGTATGCTTCTAAATTTTCTTTTTTGTTGAAGTATGCACCTCACGTGGCTGGGAATGCGAGGGCAAAATATAACAGGTTTGTAAATGGTTTACATCCTGCTTTATACACATATGTTGTTTCTGGATTGCCTACCAGCTACGCAGAGGCAGTTGAACGAGCTAAGGCAGCCGAGGCTGGACTTAGGCGGGAAGGTCCACAGTATACTCCTCCACCACCGGTGTCAGCTTAGCAGCCTACTTTGCGACCGAGGGGTAAGAAGTTCAAGAAGACTGGCTCTGCTTCTTCGTCTTCTTCGAGTTCGAGTGGATCACAGCGAGGGAGTCCTGTGATTGCTTCCTACTGTAGTCATTGTGGAGGCAAACATACTATCGAGCAGTGTCGAGGTATGTCTGGTACTTGTTATCAATGTGGGCAGGAAGGCCATTTCTCTCGAGTATGTCCGAACAGGGGTACGACTTCTGCTCAACCCCAGCCAGGATTTCGAGGTGGCCCTAGTATGACGAGACCTGCTGTTCCTGTTCCATCTTTTCAGCAGTCGAATGTCCCACGATATCGAGGACCGGGTGGTCAGAGTGCCCAAGTTCCTCCTCAAGTGAAAGTGTATGCCATGACTGAGGATCAGGCGAGAGAAGCTCCTGGTGGTGTGATTGCAGGTATTTTCACGCTTTGCGATTATCCTGCACGTGTTTTATTTGATACAGGAGCATCTCATTCATTCATATCTCATGCATTTGTTGCATCTCACGATATTGAGTGTACCCCGTTGTATGATACTTTGTCGATAGCCACGCCAGCAGGGAAGATTATTTTGTCTGAGAAAGTTGTGCATAATTGTGTATTGATATATGAGGATAATGTGATATTTCTGAATCTGATTGTCCTCCCTATGCACGACTTTGATTGTATTGTTGGCATGGATATCTTGATGACGAATCGAGCTACTGTTGATTGTTGTCATGGAGTGGTTCGATTTCGACCTATTGATGGACCCAAGTGGAATTTTTATGGCAAGGGTTCCCAAGCCAAAATTCCATTGGTATCTTCCTTGGAGATGTCTCGATTGTTGACTAGCGGAGATGAGGGTTATCTTATCTACGCTATTGATATTTCGAAGAAGGAGTCTTCTTTATCTGAGATTCCTGTTGCGAAAGATTTTCCGGATGTATTTCCCGATGAGATTCCTGATTTTCCTCCTCATCGAGAAGTTGAGTTTAGTATTGATCTTGTGCCGGGGACTGCGCCTATTTCTAAAGCTCCCTATCGTATGGCACCATTGGAATTGAAAGAATTGAAAGAAAAATTACAGGATCTTCTCGATAAGGGATATATTCGACCGAGTGTATCACCTTGGGGAGCTCCAGTTTTATTTGTTCGAAAGAAAGATGGTACAATGCGAATGTGTATCGACTATAGACAACTGAATCGGGCTACTGTGAAAAATAAGTACCCACTTCCGCGTATGGATGATTTGTTTGATCAGCTTCAGGGTACTTCTGTATACTCGAAGATTGATCTTCGTTCTGGGTATCATCAAGTACGTGTTCGAGACGAAGATGTACCCAAGACTGCTTTCGTACGAGGTATGGCCACTATGAATTTCTGGTTATGCCTTTTGGTCTTACAAATGCTCCTGCTATCTTTATGGACTTAATGAATCGTGTCTTCCGAGATTATGTGGACCGATTCGTTATTGTGTTTATTGATGATATTCTTGTGTATTCGAAATCGAAAAGGAGCATGCTGAACATCTGAGACTGGTAATTCAAACTCTTCGTACTAGTCATTTGTATGCTAAATTGTCCAAATGTGAATTCTAGATGGAAAAAGTAGTATTTTTGGGCCACGTCATTTCGAGACATGGCATATCTGTTGATCCTACGAAGGTCGAAGCTGTATTGAATTGGCCAAGACCTGCGAATGTTCCTGAGATCCAAAGCTTCATGGGTTTAGCTGGTTATTATCGCCGTTTTATTGAGGGATTTTCGAAGATAGCCAAACCTATTTCTCAACTGACACAGAAGAATCACCGATTCATTTGGTCAGATGAATGTGAAGCTAGTTTTCTTGAATTGAAGACGAGATTGACCACTGCACCTGTGCTTAGTATTCCCTCAGGTACCGGAGGATTTGTGGTGTGTACAGATGCGTCTGGTAAAGGTTTGGGTTGTGTTCTGATGCAACATGGCAAAGTGGTTGCTTATGCGTCTCGTCAATTGAAATCTCATGAAACTCGTTATCCTGTTCATGATCTTGAATTGGCTGCCATTTTGTTTGCTTTGAAGATTTGGCGTCATTACTTGTATGGAGAAAAGTTTGTTATCCATTCGGACCACAAAAGTCTGAAATATCTCTTTTCTCAATCTGATCTGAATATGAGGCAACGCAGGTGGATGGATCTCCTGAAAGATTTTGATTGTGAGATTCAATATCACCCTGGATCGGTGAATGTTACTGCGGATGCCCTGAGCCGTAAAGTTTATGATTCTGTTTTAGCTTCTATCAATGTCGACAAGGTACATGAAGATATACGTACTTCTGGTTGGACTTTTCACTCGAATTGGAATTCTGTCACTGTCTCAGCATTGCAAATTGAGCCGAATTTGATATCGAAAATACGAAAGGCCCAACGAAGAGATGCTCAGATTCAAAAGTCGAAAGAACTTGTATCTGCAGGACATCAATCTGGATTTCAGATTTCTTCTGATGGTTCTTTACGACTTAATGGTCGGCTGGTAGTTCCTGACGACTCTGATTTGAGATCTGCCCTTCTTCGAGAAGCACATTGTAGCAAATACAGTATTCACCCTGGAGGTCGAAAGATGTATTTGACATTGAGACCTCAATTCTGGTGGAAACGTATGAAGAAGGACATTGCTGAATTTATTTCTAAATGTCTTGTCTGCCAGCAAGTGAAAGCCGAGAGAATGAAACCGGGAGGATTGCTCCATAGTCTTGAAATCCCGAAATGGAATTGGGAACATATTGCTATGGATTTCGTGACTCATTTACCTCGTTCGCCCAAGGGCTGTGATGCTATTTGGGTAATTATTGATCGGCTTTCGAAATCTGCGCATTTCATTCCGTATGAGCGGACTTATCCTTATAAGAGAATGGCCTGTTTATACATTGAGAATGTTGTGAGACTGCACGGTGTGCCAGTCTCAATTGTATCTGACCGTGATCCCAGATTTGCCTCTAAATTCTGGGGTAGTTTTCAGGAAGCGATGGGTACGCGTTTGGCTATGAGTACTACTTATCATCCTCAAACTGATGGCCAGACTGAGCGTACGATTCAGACTCTAGAGGATATGTTACGTGCGATTGTGATGGACTTTAGAATGGGATGGCAAGATGCCTTACCATTGGTTGAATTTTCTTATAATAATAGCTTTCAGACGAGTATCGGTATGGCACCGTTTGAAGCTCTATATGGGAGACGATGTAGATCACCGTTATTCTGGGATGAGATTGGTGAGAGACAATTGACTGGACCTGAAATGATACAGGAAATGAACGATAAGGTTCAGTTGATTCGGCAGCGGATGAAAGCTGCTCAGGATCGTCAAACGAGTTATGCGAATAAACGACGACGACCCTTAGAATTCCAGAAAGGTGACAGAGTGTTTTTGAAAATATTTCCCTTTAGAGGCACTGTTCGATTCGGCATGCGAGGGAAATTATCTCCTCGTTATGTTGGTCCATAAGAGATTCTGGATCAAGTTGGTGATCTTGCGTATCGATTGGCATTGCCACCAGCTTTATCTACTATTCACGATGTGTTTCATGTTTCTATGTTGAGGAAATATGAACCAGATCCATCACATGTACTTGCACCTGATGAGGTTGAACTTGATCCTTCTCTTTCCTATGTTGAACAACCTGTTCGCATTATGGATCGAAAGGAAAAGATATTGAGAAACAAATCGATTCCTCTGGTACGAGTGCAATGGACACGACATGGTGTTGAAGAATCGACGTGGGAATTGGAGAGCAAGATGCGAGATTCGTATCCGCATTTGTTTGATTCTACGACATCTATTCCATTGTATTCGATGTATTCTGATCCTTATTCTGATTTTAGCTTTGATATGTACTATAACTGGTAACAAATGTATGTTTGCCCATGTTTTGTATATAGTGATGTTTGAGATTTCGAGGACGAAATCTTTTAAGAGGGGGAGAAATGTAAGGACCGTGTATCGTATTATCTTAAATCCTACGTGATTATCGATAATTAATGAAATTGTCATGTGATTATGTATTTGATGTATATCGTGACAATGAATTGAGAAATGAATATTGAATATGAATTGACGTTATATGAGTTGAGTGGATTGGTCGGACGCCAATTTAGTACAATATGTATAATTGTACAGAACATGTGGCGCCCGGGCGGTAGAAAATGACCGCCCGAGCGCCAAGGTATGCAAGGTGAGTGTTCGGGCAGAACACTTCGCGCCCGAGCGGTAGTTTGTGACCGCCGAGCGCGAAGCGAGTGGCATGGGACAGAACATGCCGCGCCCGAGCGGTAATGTTTGACCGCTCGAGCGCGGTACAAGCAACTCTCGGGGACAGAATGTCTCGCGCTCGGGCGCGAGAATTCTACCGCCCGAGCGCGAGAGCGGTGAGGATAAGAATCCTTTCTTTTCTCTTCCCTTCGCCATTTCTTATACGATAACTTCGAGGGAAAGTTAGAGAATTCGATTCTTTCGTCCGATTCGACTTTGAAACGCTGTCTAAACGTGAAACAAATTATATATTTGTGATCGTCGCGTTAAGGGCTTCAGACTGAGGTAATTTTCTTCTGGTTTCAGCAGCTTTAAATATCAAAGTGCTGGAATAGCATGTATTTGAAGTTGAATTTCTGATATGTAGTAGAGTAACCGACAATAAACTCGTATTTGAAGTCGGAATTGAATTATGATATGATTATGATTTGATATGAATATTTGAAGTTTCAAATGATATTTGAAACTCATATTAATGGTTTTGGAGCGTGTTATTGATTGGAATGAGTATGTTATTGATGTAGATCAAGTATTATATCAATATCTTCAGACTACATCAACTGGAACGAAGAATTGAGGTATGTTGCGACCGGGTAACATACGACAGGTATCTGTATTATATGATATATGATTGGATGGATTGGATTGGATTGGATTACGTGTCTATGTGCCTATTTGATGATTTGATGTGGCATACATGACATTGAGATTTGAGTATCGATGTACAAAATAAATGTTTTGTTAACACACATCATTTTATGCATACATCGATACATGACATGCACGTTGAGCTATGATCCTTGGATACCATGATATGATTTGATTGGATTCCGGGGTTTGTGAACACAATCGCTATGCCGGTATTATATTACCCGTAAAGCATAGACAATTGTGGCCCCATATGATTGGATATGAGATGTGGGATTGACGACGCTTCGTCGACGTTGTCATATATGTATTCCCATATCGGCCGGTGTGCCAGCTCGAGCATTGATTTGATTTGATAGCGATTCGATTGATTCTGACATGTGCTCAGTGGATGGGCATTTGACCTGATACCTCCACGAAATACATGCATTGCATACCATATATCATTGTTTAGATATCTGTGGTATATATGATTGGTTGTTCCATACGGAGCTTTGCTCACCCCCAAGGGGGGGCTGTTGTTGTCTTTGTGTGTGGACAATGGCAGGTACTCCAGGATATCAGGAGACCGGAGAGGGTACTTCTGGTGGAAGCCACAACTTGGGCTGAGGTTTTATGTTTATGTCTGATTCCCAGTATATATGTATATGTATCTATATACCGGGGCATGTCCCGAGGATATGAGATGTTTGTATGTGATTGATTACGTGTGGGCGTGTTTATGATTTGAATTTAGATACTATTTTTTAGTATTTAAATATCAGAAGAGATATTTTGGGCTCAGTGTAAAGAAATTTTAAACCCGTTTTCCGCTGTGATTAATTAAACCCTAATCAGATTGCATTGTAATAACGATTAGGAGTTAAGGGCCCCACACATGAGCTCTCAGCAGCCAGAACTCCTCAGCAAAATGGTGTAGCTGAGAGAAGAAATCGAACCCTTAAAGAAGCTGCTAGAACAATGCTTGCTGATTCTGGCATTTCTCAAAGGTTTTGGGCAGAGGCAGTAAACACTGTGTGTTATACTCAGAACAGATCAATGATTAATAAGAATCATATGAAAACACCATATGAGATCAGGCATGGAAGAAAAAGTATAATTACTTATTTCAAAATATTCGGCTGCAGATGTTTTATCCTTAATAATGGTAAAAATTATTTAAAAGCGTTTGATGCTAAATCTGCAGAAGGAATATTTCTTGGATATTCATCAGTTAGTATAGCTTATAGAGTCTTCAACAAGAAAACCTTAAATGTTGAAGAATCTGCTCATGTTGATTTCGATGAAATTGAACTAACTGATAAGCCAACTGATCAAGTTGAGCTAGTTGATCGATTTACAGATATCAGTTTGGAGGACGATGATGAAAAATACAATCATATTAATCAAAGCAATCTTCAAACATCCGAACCAGAAGTGTCAGATCAATCAGCTGAACCAGAAGCCATTTCTAATGATCAGTTGATAGAGCAAACTGATGACATTCAGTTACCAACTGAAGAAATTGCTGATACAACAAATACTGAGTACAGATGGAGAAAATCACATCCACCTGAATTGGTAATAAGAAATCCATCTGATCCAGTAAGAACTCGCAATCAAATGCTAAATCTATTTATCTATTCAGCTTTTGTTTCACAACTAGAACCAAAGAAAACTGATGAAGCTCTTGCTGACCCTAACTGTGTAAATTCAATGCAAGAAGATCTAAATCAGTTCAATCATAACAATATCTGGAACTTAGTTCCAAGACCAGTTTCAAAAACTGTTATAGGTACAAAATGGGTGTACAGGAACAAACTGAACGAAGATGGTTCAGTTGTGCGCAATAAAGCGAGACTAGTAGCACAATGATATAGGCAAGAGGAAGGAATTGATTACGATGAAACATATGCACCAGTTGCAAGATTGGAGGCAATCAGAATATTCCTTGCCTATGCTTCATTCAAGAACTTCAAAGTCTATCAAATGGATGTCAAAAGTGAATTACTAAATGGTCAACTACAAGAGAAAGTATATGTTGAACAACCCCCAGGTTTTGTAGATCACAACTTTCCTGATCATGTATATCATTTGAACAAAGCCTTATATGGTCTTAAACAAGCTCCCAGAGCTTGGTACGAAACTCTTTCAAAATTTCTAACTGATCATGATTTTTCTGTTGGATCAGTTGATAAGACCTTGTTCAAATTTGCTAAGAATGATCAAATTTTATTAGTTCAAATTTATGTTGATGATATCATATTTGGGTCAACTAACCCCAAATTATGTGAGAAATTTGCTAAGCTGATGCAGGAAAAGTTCGAAATGAGCATGATGGGTGAACTGACATTCTTTCTTGGACTACAAGTGAAGCAACTAGAGACTGGTACATTCATTAGTCAGACTAAATATACAAAGGAGCTGCTAAAGAAATTTGGCATGGAATCTTCAGCTGCAAATACTCCCATGAGCTCATCAGTAAAATTGGACACTGATCAAGGGTAATATCAGTTGAGGCGACATTATATCGAGGTTTAATAGGCTCATTGTTATACTAACTGACAATCGCCCTGATACTGTATTTGTTGTGTGTGTGTGTGCTAGATTTCAAGCAAATCCTAAGCAATCACATTTCTCAGCTGCTAAAAAAATTTTGAAATATCTTAAGGGTACACAAAATGTTGGGTTATTGTATTCTAAAGACTCTACTTTCAATTTCGTTGGATATTCAGATGCAGATTATGCAGGATGTAAGCTTGATCGTAAAAGTACAAGTGGGTCTTGTCAGTTTCTAGGAGACAGGCTGATCTCTTGGTTCAGCAAGAAGCAGACATCTATAGCTACCTCAACAACTGAAGCAGAATACCTTGCTGCTGGTAGTTGCTGTGCACAACCGATCTGGATCCAACAACAACTGAGAGATTATGGAGTAATTACAAATGAATCGCCCATATTTTGTGACAATACAAGCACAATTGCCATCAACTATAATCCAGTTCTTCACTCAAGGACAAAGCATATAGATGTCAGACACCACTTCATTAGAGATCATGCTTTGAAGAAAGACATTAGACTGGAGTATATATCAACTGAGCAACAAGCAGCTGACATATTCACCAAACCATTACGTGAGACTAAGTTTTCTTACTTTCGCAATATTCTTGGTTTAATTGATTTGTCTTAAAATTATTGCTAATGTTGCTTTACTAATAGAATTATGTGCAGAAAATAAGAACACGACAAATTGAAAATAATACTTTATTAAGAATACCATCGATCCCAGTTTACAGAAGATATCATAGAACCAACTGAATCCTGCCATTCTCTAATCCAATTATTCAACTCATAAATTTGGATTCTAGAAAATGACCTAGTAGTAGAAATCTTCTCAACCACATGTCATTCCTTCCATAACATTGCTTCTAACAGACATTTGTCATCAATCAGATCTGTAACATGCCTAACTTCAAAACGATCAATGTATTTTCTTGCTGTTGCTGCTTGAGCACGAGTAGGAACAACACCACTACTACTTACCCTCTGCAAATCATGAATCTTGAACCATGTTGACATTACTTTCATCAAGACATATTCTTCCATTGTCTTCTTCAATTCTTCTAAATAAGGACTTAATTGCTCATTAACTTGAATATGCTAACTACTGCATGCATCAGAGTTACTTGAATCCGACATATTGAACTGTTATTGTCTCACATTCTATCATCTTATTTATAGACAGATGAAATCTAAATGTTGAAGAAACTGAAGAGACTCAAGTCAACCGAAGCGTTTTTCTCAGTTACCGAGGCTTCTTAACTATCAGTTGTTCATTATCAACTGATATAAGTTTGACATTTACTACTTAACTGATTTCAGTTCATAGTCAAATTATATAAGTTAGTTTTTGATCAGTTCATTTGTTTGAGTTCGCAATCCATATATAACAACTGATGAAAATTATCATTTGCAGAAAAGAGAAAAACAAGATTAAGCTTAGATAAATATTTCATTCAACCATACACATTTGCACGAATTACATCATCGTATTTTTCCTCTACATCATCTATCCACATCTTCAACCAAGTGGATAAAGCAGAGGAAGAAGTCTTAAGAAAGCTATGAGAAACAGCTATGCGATTGAGGATGTTCAGTTCCTTCCGAAGCATTAGCTGATAGATGTGACCATCCTTGAAGACGTCCACCCACATAGCTATGTGCAAGTGCTCCCGCACTTCTCTCAACTCTGCCATCAATTCTGGAGTAGTAGCTTCTCCAGTATTATACAAGAACTCAAGCTTCTGTAGTTTTTCCCAGTAGTGAAGACTCTCATAGAAGACTTCATCTTCTATGACAGCCTTCCTAGTCTCCAAAGAAAATAGCGAAGCACTCGAGCTACTTGCATCTTTCATTTTTGTATTTTTTTATTTTCACCAATATGACTGAAACTAACCGTGTTACTTCTATTTATAGCAGAATATCAAGGAAGCTGAAGGGTCGTCAATGTTTCAGCAAATAATAATCTTTCTGACCCTTAAACTTATTTTATATCGTTACTTTAATTATTCTATGCACCAATTAAGGGGGAATAATGGTTTTAAGTGGCTAACTGAGAAGACAAATGTTAGTAAATTCTCAACTGAAAGGACATAGTCTTACAACTGATCGTTCAGTTGAGTTTTTCACTAATCTTCTCATATAAGTTAACTAATAAACCATTTTATATTCCAAATCAAGTGACATGACTGTCTTTCAAGCATTAAATCCTATCCTTCAGCAAATGATTAGTGGAAACGTGGACACCTTTTGAACCGTTTAAATTACACATGCTTACAGCACACGTACACATAGTTTTACTCAAAAATTTTAATGGACTGACACGTGTCCCGAATTTGAACAGTCACGAACAACTGTGCTAAGCCCGCTTCAATTCAGTTTTCTTCTTACGCATACAATCAGTTTCTAAGAGCATACTAATTCCAGAGCTTATCGTTTACGAATTTCAGATCATTTTATCAATCGAAATGGCGAATCAAACTCCTGCTTATATGTTGAATGCAATGGCTATCAATTTCGGATCCATTCTATCTTTCGGCGACGCTGATGTCAAGAACTTCTTTCAAAAAATCGAAACTGCTGGGTTAAGGACATTATTGGGACAATCATCACAAGAGATCTACCCCAAAGAACTTCAGGAACTCTACTCTAACGGTATGATCAATTCTGATGGAAACATCGCTTCTACTATCAATGGTCAGTTGCTGACCATCTCTGAAGATTCCTTTGGAGAAATATTTTCTTTACCATCTGGACTGGCACATTTCTCTGATGTTAAAGCATCTGATGTTGAAAAAATGCAAACCTCACTTTCTGCTGATGGACGGAAAATCAAAGTTTCTGATCCAAAGACGGAGCTGAAGAACGAGGTTCAGTTACTTGCTGATATAGTCGCCAAAGGGATTTTGGCGAAAGCTGGATCTTTTGCTGCACTTACATTGGAAAAATTCCAAGCCATTTCTATCATTATGGCTGAATGTAAACTCAACTGGAAGCATCTTATATTCAATATTTTAAAGAATATGTTTCTATCATCCAAACAGTCCAAAGGCTTTGCAGTGCAACTGAGCTATCTGCTGAAAGTGAAGGGGTTAGTGGCAGATGATTCAGAAAAATCATCCAAATTCAAAGTCTTCAATGCGAAGAATACTATGCCACTCAAGACCAAATTGGACATTTCTCCTGCTCAGTTCGTAAAGATAAAACAGGAGATTGGGACTCAACAGGCGGCTCCTAAATCAATGAAAAAGGCTCCTAAATCAATGCAAAGAGAGAAACAGTTAGGATCAAAGCTCCTTTGATTAACATTGTTCGTTCTACTGTTCTGGCACCTGCCCAACCCAAAGGCATCAATTTTATAGAACGGGTTGATACTACTCGAACTAGTCTAGAAATTCCACACATCCTCAGTTCTGATAAAGGTAAGGGCAAATTGATTGAAGAGACCGGGCCATCCAATCTCATTCAAACCCACATTGACCTTGTTTGGGATGAGGTTAATAATTTTGCAGCATCAAAACTTCAACTCTATGATACTTGGACAGCCTATCGTACTCATATTTTTGCCAAGCAAAAATCCCAGCTGAACAAGTTCATCAAACTGGAAGCTTTAGTCCTCAAGATAGTCAAAGCTGCCACCATTGTTCAAGCTCTGGAGAGAAAAACGTATTTGTTTGATCAGATGAGAGTGAAGAAGTTAGCACAAATTATTGACAAACTGAAGGCTAACTACGTTCCAACAAATCCTACTGCCTATGCTGATCATGCGGTGATTACTCAGCTAGACACAGATCTGATTGGCTTGCAATCTCAGATAAAGTTTTGGGAAATGGATCAAGAGTTATTCCTTCATAAAGGAGATCCAGACGATGATGAAGAGGAAATAGTTGAAGAACCTCCCTCTTAGCAGAAAGAGTCATCCTCAGAACAAGCTATTATTCCAACTGAAGAGCCAGTTCAGGATATGTCTCAATCACCTACTGATGAACATCAAATGTACACTGAAGCGGAATTATCTTTTGCAAACATTGATGAAATTATTCAAACAGTGGAGCAAGAATCCCAATTGAGTGAACCTATTTCTGATAAAGTTGATCACCCCGTTGATCTAATCAATCCAGAGGTTTCTATCTCTTCAGAAGCATCAGTTCAGCCAGATTTATCTGCTGAACAAGCTATTCCAACTGTTGTGCCAATTGATTCCCAAGATCATCATCTAAAGGCACCAGTTTTGGCTTCATCAGACTCTATTATTCCTCCATGCACTACAAGAAAAAATGCTTATGGTTACATTCATAAATGTCATCATATTCAATATTTAGTGGCATTTAAGTTTTAATGACACCTCCAACAAATGTCATCTATTCCAATGTCGTCTTAAACTTAATGACATTTTTTAATGTCATTATAAGATGTTAATGACAACTTCATATGTGTTACTAATAATTCATATAATGACAATTTTAAATGTCAGGAAAACTCATATTTAAATATATTTATAGATGCCTTGTTATTATAGTTATAATGACAAATTTATATGTCAGTTAAAATCATTTATAATTACAACTAAAAGTGTCGTGTATGTTATTTATAGTGACAATAACAAATGTGAGAATATTTGGGTTGGATAAATATAGGAGGAGGGAAATTAGAAATTAAATGTGAGAATAAAAAAACATATTAGATTACTTATCCTGACATTTTTAATTGATGTCATTTTTTATATGGAGGGAGACAATTATTTTCTCTCCTCCAATATTTATCTAACCCAAATATTCTCACACTTATTTATAGTGAAATTTTTTAGTTTTTAATGATTTTTTACGATGTGGGAAAATTTATTGTTTCCCTCTATATAAAAGATGACATCAATTAAAAATGTCATGATAACTAATCTAATATGTTTTTTTATTTTACACATTATTAATTTTTTACAAGTGTCATTATTAAGTATTTGTAGCAACATTTAATTAAAAGTGTCTACAAAAAAAGTGTCACAATAGCCATTTATTGTTGTAGTGAGGCAGCTCATCTGCTGATCAAAATCCACTTTCTCCGCCTCAAATTCCAGAAGACATTGCTGCAACAATCACTTCAGTTCAGAACGTTGCTGAAACAGTAGCAACTGACCAAGAGTTGGTTATATTTGATCAAACCACAAGAGGACCAGAATCCTCTCATCAGTCTCCTCCTCCATCCTCATTAGATTTTGATCTTGTTCTTGAAGAAATACAGAATATACAGCACATGCTCACCGGAATCAAGAAAATTCAATCCACACAATTTTCTCATACTGTCCAATTGGATTCCTCGATTGAATTTAATACAGAAAAACTGAAAGTCATCCAAGCCAACATGGAGTCTCTTACCCAAACTGTGGATGAGATGAAAAACAACAGAGGTCTAGCTCAAAGTCTATTTACACCTCAAAATATAATCAGCAAACGAGTTGAGCGATTGGAAACCTCTGTTTCTAATAAAATGGAACTGTTGCAGACTTCCTTACAAATCGCTGTCTCAAGTATCTCCTCAGATGTCAAAATTATGTCCACTGACGTTCAAAGATTATCTATGAAGATGGATGAGCTGAAACAAAACGGGGGAAGAAATCAAAGAGCATCTTGAGAAACAGTGTTATTAATTCAAGACTTCTATCAGTTCAAGAAATTCAAACTCTTATTTTATCTACAATGAGTCCAGACGTTCAGTTAATATTTACTAAGTTTTGTCAAACACCATAAAGGGGGAAATTTTTGGAAACTAAATTCTGGAGTTTGACAAAATATGAATCAACTGAAAATACGAACCAACTGATCGAGTAAACTGAACTCAGCAGCTGAATCCATGCAACTGAAAATTCAGTTATTCTCCTCACCAGTAACTGAAACACGTCAACCGACAAAGAGACATAAAAGACTGCAACTGAATGTGGAACGACGTACTTCGATCAATACAGCTTGGAACAACTGATCAACCAACTGATACGTGCAAGTACATTCAACAACTGGACTTAATAACTGAAATCAACTAACTGATCAGTTGGAAACTGATCAGTTGATATATTCGGCCGTATGCTAAGCACCCTTCAACTGAACATGTCTCGGGAAAGAACAATCAACCGTCAAGAGTCATAGAAGATTTCAACGCCGCACTTCAATCAATACAGCTTAGAACAACGCATTTTGGCGAAAGCAATTAAGACGCCGCATCACAATAAATGAAGCAAACAATGTCCAAGGAATAATTAAGAAGAAATCAACGGATACAAAGATTCAAATTCAAGTTACCGTTGGAGAAAAGAAGCTTA
Source organism: Primulina eburnea (assembly GCF_022965805.1). NCBI lineage: Eukaryota > Viridiplantae > Streptophyta > Magnoliopsida > Lamiales > Gesneriaceae > Primulina > Primulina eburnea. Next base: position 24,362,266 of record NC_133113.1, read on the forward strand.
TAAATATGACAGAACAATAGCTGAAGAGCAGTAGTTAACACGATTCCAAAGCTTGTTGTCACTCTGTCAAAATCTTAGCTCACTCTTGCTAGATTTATTCGTAGCAGTCAAGGCTACAATTTGAGCTCATTAGCAAGTTGTAATAATCGTTGAAATTCGATAGTGCTAAGATCAGTTATGCACTGAGAACATTCTGTTAAACTAAGAGTTTCAGTTTTTGGCAGTGTTAAGTCCAAACTGAAGTGGGTCAGTACAATTCTTGTATTTGATCAAAGTCTTTTAGTGGATATCCTATCCTTGAGATAGAAGGGGTGACGTAGGAGTAATTGAAATCTCCGAACATCCAGAAACAACCCTTGCGTATTTTTATTTTTGTATTCTATCTTTCAGTCAGTTACTTTCCGCAACTGATTCAGTTTAACTGATTGACATTGATCAACAAGATTCCGAGAATCAGTTTGTCACCAAACTGAACTCAAAATTCGAAAAGATCAGTTTTAATTGTGAGTGTTTATTCAACCCCCCCTTCCAAACACTCTTGATACGTTAATCGATCCTATCACAATTTAAACTTGACTATAGCAGACGAATTATTGTCAAGTATCTCTGAGATAAAAATAGCAAAATTTATCTGGGATACTCTGACAAAAATGTACGAGGTCAAGTCGCTATACAACATAATTTTCCTAAAGAGAAAGCTTTATACTCTTCAGAAGGCAGTATCATCATCGATAACCGACCATATCAACACACTAAATATTCTATTTTCCCAATTCACTTCCATGGGGCATAAAATAGGGGAAAATGAACGTGCAGAGCTTCCACTTCAAATTATACCAGATTCATATGATCAAATTATCATCAACATAACCAACAATATTCTTATGGGCTTTCTAAGATTCGATGATGTCTTAACTGTGGTTCTCGGAGAAGAAATTCGGCGCAAGAATAAAAAAGATAGGTTGGTGATAAGCCCAAATGTTATAGAGATTTAGGGATTTTATTTGTGCTTATCTAGACTTTTTATCCCGAATTATGTGCTTAGTTTAATTAATAATTGTAGATTTGAATAAAATGTGAAATATATTTAAATTGAGAGATAATATAAATTTACTAGATTTCAAAGGGAACAAAATATCAGAAGAAAGGAAATTAAATACTCTTATAGTCTATTCCTTGATGATATTGAAATCTTGGAAAAATCTATGTAAATCTGTATAAATATCTTATCTACACTGTCTTTTATAGAGATGGGCTTAAAAAGGAAAGGAAGGAGGAGGCCCATTAAGAAGAATAAAAGGGAAGAAGCGTACAGAAGAAGGTAGGGCTGCCATAACAGAAGCACAGAAGGAGACGGAATAGGAGAACAGCGCGGAAGAAAAAAAAAGGGAGGAAGAAGGAAGGCAAAACCAGCGAGGAATTCCTCACACGCTACAAATTACAGAGAATCTCTTTCCATTCCTTCTTAATCATGTTTTCTGCATTAAATTTAAACACTGATTTTGGCTTTTGTTTTAAGTTTATGGAGTAGATTTTTATAGACTAAGGCCATGATAGGGCTGAGACATATTATTTTTTGATGTTTTGAGTTTAATTCAATTAGATTATTTATTTTATTCATTGATTGATGTCGTTTATCACGTGTTCTTTTAATCTGACCAATTAAATAGAATATTTGTTGGTTAATCTAAAACCGGAAGGCGATAGATTAATATTTGCTTCACACATCAATCAACACATAGTTAAATTGACTAGAAATAGTATTCGATTTCAGTGTGCGACTTTAGGTTTAAAAATTGGTATTTCACAGCGATCTAATGCGGTTGAATCTAACTAAATTCAGTTAGGAATAATTGGACTGTTAGATTTAATTAGATTTATTAATTCGAGGGATCGTTTAATGAATAATTTTGGGAATTTCGTCGTTAATTAAATAATTAATTTATTGAATTTAAATTTGACACGTGGATTATAAGTTTGTCTCGGTACCATTGTGCGCCTTAGTCGTCTTTAAATAATTTGAATTTTCGTCTAATTTAATAATTTGGATTTTTTGTTTTAGTTAATTTATTTAAATTGTTTGATTTAGTTTTAATTAATTTATCTCCCCTCAATTGACTTTATTAGCCTAAATTAGAAAAAATAATTCATACTCTAGTAATTAAAACATTGATCTCTGTGGGTACGATACCTGGACTCATCTCCAAATACTATTACTTGACCTAGTATTCTTGCTATATTTATTCCCAACCAAAATCGTCGGTCAGTTGGTAACCTCGAAGCAGGCAGAGGCTTTATCGATGATAAGAGGAATATTTATGGACCATGACCCCAGTGGAGCCAAATACGAGGTAGATCAAAGTCGAGAAGTAAGAAGAAAAATATTTTCTGGTTTAAATGTAGTGGTAAAGGGCACTTCAAAAAAGAGTGTATGAGTATCAACAAGAGTTCTCAAGGAAATATGGCTAGTACTTCAGGCAGTGGTGAAATATTATTCAGCGAAGTAGCAATAGTTACAGAAGGCTAACACAAATTTTGTGACACATGGATTATGGATACAGGAGCGACGTGGCACATGACGTCTCAGAGAGAATGGTTAGATCATTATGAACCAATTTCATGAGGATCTGTATTAATGGGAAATGATCATGCCTTGAAAATCGCTGGGGTCGGTACTATTAAAATTAAAATGTTTGATGTCACCATTCGCATCATACATGAGGTACGACATGTGAAAGGACTGTCGAAAAATCTTGTCCTTGGGGCGATTGGATGACATCGAGTCAAAACTCGTATCGAGAATGAGATCATGAAAATTGTGAAGCGTGGCTTGTGGTCATGAAGTCGGAAAAAGTTGCTGCAAATCTGTATGTACTTTTGGGAGAAACACACAAAGAGGTGGAACTATTTGTTGCATCAATTGGTTCAGGAGAAGAATTAACAGTGTTATGGCATAGAAAGCTCGGGCATATGACAGAATGAGGGTTGAAAATTCTCTCAGAACAGAAGCTGATGTCGGGACTTATAAAAGTGTCACTACCCTTTTGTGAGCATTGTGTTACCAGTAAACAACACAGATTAAAGTTTGACACTTCTACTGCCAGGAGCAAAAGTATATTGGAGCTGATTCATTCGGATGTTTGGCAAGCACCGGTTGTATATCTAGGAGGAGCGAAATACTTTGTCTCGTTCATTGATGATTTTTCTAAGAGATGTTGGTGTATCCAATCAAGAAAAAATCAGATGTTTTTCAGATCTTCAAAGATTTCAAAGCGCGGGTTGAACATGATTCTGAAAAGAAAATCAAGTGTCTGAGGACTGGCAATGGAGGAGAATATACCAGTGACGAATTTGATGCATATTGTCAACATAAGGGCATCAAAATACAGTTCATGAGGCTTACATACCTCAACAAAATGGAGTAGAAGAGAGGATGAATAGAACCTTGTTGGACAGAACAAGAGCTATGTTGAGGACTGCGGGTCTAGACAAGTCATTTTGGGCTGAAGCATTCAAAATCGCTTGTTATATTTGTTAGAGTAGGTGCCCGTCGAGCCAAGTGTTGACCGAGTGTTCACAATGAAACTCTATGTATAAAAATCTTTATTTTAATAATATTTGAAATTATTGTTTTGGCACATCTTTATCTATATACACATGCTAGTTGCATAGATAAAATCCTTGAATATACAAATAATAGAAAGAATATGAGATGCTCATATGATGAGTATCATGAAACTCATATTTGGAATACTGTATATTCTATACAGTTCCTAGTCGATTCAGCCGCCGCTAAGAAGGATATAGGCCGCTCGACTTTGAGACTAGTATCTGCGATGTGAGTACCATGTTTCATTGGTAGGGGACATTGTGATGTCCGAGCATGCAGATAGGTGCTCCTAGTAGAGTGCACTGAACAATCCTTCATATAGGACTTTCCAAGTGGTTCTCACTTATCGAGTGAAAACGTCCTAGTTTATGGTTGTACACCATTAGTCCTTATGACTCGGGACAACATTGAGACTCTATGTGCTAGCATTACACTTTGACTTGTTTACCGACTCTCATGAGGTCATCAGGTGGCAACGTTGGGTGTTTTGTCGAAACATATGAGAGTCGATGCATTGTAGTCGGGGATTAACCGCTTACCTTCGGGTATGGATATTCTATGTGATCACATTCATACGTAGATTGAAATATCTGATCAGAGTATGGTGGTAATTATGAAAGGGGTTTCATAGATTATACCATCAATGCAACTACGACATGAAACATAGTATCCATTTTTTGACAGCTTTCGATATACCAATAGTTGTCGAATCGGTCGGGATATATGAGATAAAGGGACCGTACTGTACGCTAATCATAATTGAATGTTCTTGCAGGCACTATCATTTGACACCTAGGGTATCATGTAAGCGATGCTGCTAGGCGTTTAACATGATTGATTGGGTACTATCAGACTTGAGTTCTGACGTTCTTATTATCAAGGAGTTGATAAGTAAGAATGGAGCAACTGAGGTATGCTCATATAAGGACATGTTTAGTCCCGAATCACATTGAGATATGAACCCACGGCTAGTTATATCATTGAACCATTGAGGGTCACACAAGTGCTAACTTTCTAGATCCCGTTGAGAAGTAAAATAGTTCAATGTGTTGAACGGCTTATAAAAGAGTTTGTAAGGGCAAATAAAAATAGAAGTATGACTTCTATAAGGAGATTGTAACTTTTAATTTGAGAAAGTGTTCCTAAATTAAAAGTTGGCCAAACAAATAATGTATTTGAAAATTGTGACTTTCATAAACATTATTATGGACTAAATTAAATTAATTCAAGTGTTGATTTAATTAAACACTAGTGGGGCTTGTAGATTCTAAATAATTAAATTAATTCAAGTGTTGAGTTAATTAAACAATATTGGGTCTTGTAGAGCCCAATAGGAAATAATTATATAAGTAGTGGGCTTGAATAAAATGAAGTAATGTTTAATTAGTCTCAAATATGTTTGAGACATTTAAACAAAAGTCCATGAGCTTTGTACTTGTTACAAGCCCAGATAGAATTGCATGCATGGGAGGTTAAAGATTGGATGCTACTTTTTCAATATACAAAGCATGGCATGCCTTTGGAATACACAACAACTTTTTGGACAACCAAGAAAACCCTCCTTTCTCTCCTTGCATGTGACTTGGCCGAAATTTTTCTTTGTTTTCTCATTCAATTTTCTTTCTTCAATTTTTGAGGAAACACTTTCTTCTCAAATGAAAAATGCTCTAATTTTTCTCGGACAAAATTAGAGTAGATTTAGCTTGTTGGTGGTGGACCTAATTTGAAGAAAAGAGTCCAAGAGCAAGAAAAGCTTTTAGAGGGTCAACCATTCAAGAGCCAAGTTGTTTACAACTTGGTTGGAGCCAATAATCAATCTTTGAGATTGATAGGTAATTTTCTAAACACACTATGAATGTCATTTTGTGTTTATTGTATTTGCTACACACTATAGTTTAGGGTGCTCGGTTTTTCTTGTATGAAATTTTTTTCGAAACTTCCGTTGCGCATTCGAGCACCTTAATCGACCCCTTTCAATATTATCAATCGTTCTCCTTCAATGGCGATTGATCTGAAGACTCTGATGGAGATGTGGACTTGAAAGCCGACAGATTATTCTTATTTTGATACATTTGGAAGTCATGTGTACGTTCTGTACAATGAGCAAGAAAGATCGAAGTTTAATTCGAAATCCAGAAAATATATCTTCTTGGGTTATGCTGATGGAGTAAAGGGGTTTCGCTTGTGGGATCCTACTGTTCACAAGCTTGTCATCAGCAGAAATGTTATCTTTGAGGAAGATAAAATAAAGGGAGACGAAGGCACATTGAATTCAGAAACTTCTATATTTCAGGTGGAAAATAAGACGGACGAAGGTCATGTTTCTTGTGAAGCAGTACCAGAGCACGAAGAACAAGAACATCTTGAGTCTGAAGTTTCCAATGTGAGGCAGTCAACTCGAGACAGAAGACCACCAGATTGGCTTTCAGATTATGTCACTGAAAGCATTATTTCATATTGTCTATTGTCATAGGATGGTGAGCCATCAAGTTTCCACGAGGCTACTCAAAGCTCGGATGTATCATTGTGGATTATAGCAATGCAAGAAGAGTTGGAGGCATTAGACATAAATAAAACTTGGGATCTTGTTACACTACCTCAATAGAGTAAAGCCATTGGAAACATATGGGTCTATAAGATCAAGCGTGATGGCAATAATCAAGTGGAGCGGTATCGTGCTAGGTTTGTGGTAAAAGGGTATGCTCAGAAAGAAGGCATTGACTTCAATGAGATATTTTCTCTTGTGGTTCGGCTAACAACAGTCAGAGTATTGTTGGAATTATGTGCGGTGTTTGACCTACATCTAGAACAGCTAGATGTAAAACGGCATTTCTTCTTTCTTCATGGAGATCTTGAAGAAGAAATCTATATGCTTCAGCCAAAAGGTTTTGCTGAAGAAGGCAAAGAGAACTTGGTTTGCAGGTTGAACAAATCTCTATATGGTCTCAAACAGGTGCCGATGTGTTAGTACAAGAGATTTGATTCATTTATCATGAGCCTTGGTTACAACAGATTGAGTTCAGACCCTTGTACATATTTCAAGAGATCTGGTGAAGATTATATTATTTTGCTGTTGTAAGTTGACGACATGTTGGTAGCAGGCCCCAACAAAGATCAGGTCCAAGGATTGAAGGCACAGTTGGCTAGTGAATTTGATACGAAGGGCTTGGAACCAGCAAACAATATTCTAGGGATGCAAGTTCACTGAGATAGAAGTAAAAGAAAGATTTGGCTTTCGCAGAAAAATTATTGGAAGAAAGTCTAGCAACGCTTCAACATGCAAGATAGTAAGCCAATATCAACCCCTCTTCTTGTTAACTTCAAGTTATCCTCTGAGATGTGTCCGAGCAGTGAAGCAGAGAGGATGGAGATGTCTCAAGTACCGTATGCATCCGCAGAGAGAAGTTGGATGTTCGCTATGATATGTACAAGACCGGACATTGCTCAAGCAGTGGGATTGGTTAGTCGATATATGGCGAATCCTGGACGAGAGCATTGGAGCACTGTCAAGAGGATCCTTAGATACATTAAGGGTACCTCAAATGCTGCATTATGTTACGGAGGATCATATTTTACACTTCAGGGGCTATGTTGATTCAGATTATGCAGGTGATCCTGATAAGAGAAAATCTATTACTGTTTATGTGTTTACACTTGCAGGAGGAGCTGTAAGCTGGGTTTCAAAATTGCAGACAGTTGTGGCATTATCTACAATAGAGGCAGAATACATGGCAGCTACTCAAGCTTGTAAGGAGGCTATATGGAATAAAATGTTATTGGAGGAGATCGGGCACAAACAAGAGAATGCTTCTTTGTTTTGTGATATTCAGAGTGCCTTGCACATTGCAAGGAATACAGACTTTCAATCTAGGATGTAACACATTGGAGTCCAATTTCATTTTGTACGGGAAGTAGTAGAAGAAAGAAGTGTGGATATGCAAAATATCCATACAAAAGATAACATAGCTGATTTTTTGACCAAGCCACTGAACACTGATAAGTTTGAGAGGTATAGATCCTCAAGTGGTCTAACATAAATGTAAGCAGCAGGGAATGACAAGATTAAAAGGATGTGTGGAGATGTGTTTGATTCTCAATCAAATCTTCAAGTGCGAGAAATGTCGGCAATAAGTGGGGCCAAAGGTGGCAGACTCTATTTATAATATTTGTGGCAAAAACGTGGGTTATATTTGAATAATTTAGAAGATGGAAGACGTGTATAAAACGCGTCTTCACACGAACAATGGGCTCTATAGATAGAAATCCCCCGTTCATTCTGAAATCATCCATTCTTCGAGTTTTCTCTCATCTTATAAGCATTTGAGCGCTTAGTTCTATAATATTTGTGAGGTGTTTTGTTCTCCTGTATTAAGAGAGTGTATGTTCTCTTTGGAAAGACAGTGAGCAGTTGTACACCGTAAAATATTATAGTAGAATTCTTTTCATCTTTCTCGTGGTTTTTACCCTAATATTTTTAGGGGTTTTCCACGTAAATATCGGTGTCCAATTTATTCTTTATTTTCATATTTAATTACAGCAAGTGGACCAACAATTCATACATGTTTGTTCAGTAAATACCTCTTGTTTTGAAATATTTAAATTATGGGCACTCTCTCATAGTAACACGACTTATTTTCTTGATGAATTAATAAAAAACTAAATATTTTTCTCAATATATATTGTGTTCGTCCCCATCACAATAATTACGTCCAATAGTGTTTTTGAAATCTTCTAGATCTTGCTATTTGGATCTTACTATTTGAATAACATTTTCTGTGACCAAATCATCGGTGAAATATTTCAAACATTAATATGATCTGTATTCTTGATAAACTTCTGGCATAAATAAATTCTTTCAAATGATCTATCATATCTTAAATTATAATTTTCTAATATAAAAAATATATAATCTCTATACAAATCTTCAAATATATCAAATTATTTTAACAAATTTCTTCATATATATACAATCTCTATCTGAAAACAAATTTGACAATTCACAATTGAAAAACTTCGTTCCTAGTTTATCTATTACGGCATTGTTGTCTTCATATACTATTTGCATTCTGTTCTCTTTATTCATTACTCTTTGCAACTTTCAGTAAAATGAATATGAAATAAAAGAAAAACCCTTCTCTCCCCACTCCAATCTTCACGTTAATTCTATAAAAACAGAGAGACTCAGTGGAACGTCCACAAAACCTTTATTTTATCCTTTCGACCGAAAACACACACACATACATATATATATATATATATATATATATATATATATATATATATATATATATATATATAATTGTGTCATTTAAAATCAACTCACCAACTAATTATTTGAAAATCTCAAAAGCGCAATTCAAAACATAAAATTTTAAACGTCAACCAAACCTAAAACTAGAATTTTCAGAATAAAGTATAAGCATCTTAAATCCTCTCAAAATCACTCAAAAGCATCAAATTCATAAAGGCCATAAAATCTTTAAGTAATCTTAATGCTGAATACTAGCAAAGGTCATCGGGTTATATGTATCATAAGTCCAGCTAGTTAAACCATCAAATCCTCCATCATAAACAATATCATGCTCACCTACATCGATCACGCCTAGTGATTCTGTTGACTCAGCAAAACCTTAACCATGATAACAAGGAATACATATACGTTCACAAGCAATAGTGAAAGATACTTTTAATAAAATAGTTTTTCTATGCATAACTTTAAACTTTTCATCATAAACATTTTCTTTCATCATATGTTTTCTTTATATTGAATTCAGATCGTTAATTGTGACTTTCGTATTAGCTGTAGTTCGATTGATCCATCTACGTATAACAATGTTACCATGCGACGGGGACATCAGCAAAACTCTCATCCATCAACTGAGCATTATCCTTACATATCATCATAATCATCATATCATCGTATTAGTTGTAATCAAGTCACCTTCTTCAACCTTTCATCACTTATAAAAATTCATGCATATATATCATTTTTATTTTAAACTATGCATGCAACACGTCTTTTACCATTAAAGTTTAATCATAAAAGTCCAAAAATATTTAAAATAAACATTTTAATATTCATTACCGCGTTCGAGGCACTGTCAGGACGTCTAATTCGTTTTATAGCTTAAGTGTATGTCTCAGTTTTAACCTGAATCGACTCCAAACTTAACCAAACCTTATCAAGCTTGAACCATAGCTTATTAACACCTTATACAACCCAATTCAAGCCAATTAAACCCTTGAGCAATCCTAGACCAGCCGCTGAAATTCTGCCCTATCTTATTTGAAACCTAGCTTAAACATACCCTCAATCCCTTTGAACCTATCCCATTGCCAACCCAACCAAACCCTAGCTGACCATCCTAGGACATTTCCCAAAGCCTTAGGACTCTACTGGACCAGCTTCTACAACCCCTACAAGGCCAGCCCTCCAACTCGTGCCCTTCAAGCCATACGCGACCCAAACAGCCAGCAACCCTCAACCTCACCTTCCAGCCCCTACACAGCCCCTCTAGGACCATTACTAGACTCTCTTAGGTCCCTTGAACATGTCCCAAACAGTGGCTCACAGCCATACCCTCCTAGAACCCAAGTTCGAAACCCTAGTCCCATGCAAACCCAATTTTCGTTCATCTTGTCACCCAATCTTGTCCAACCCTTAAACATGCACCTAAGGATCTTTAAACATGTGGAAAAACGTCCCTTCCCATAACCATACCATGGCAGCCCCTTTTTGCATCATAAGCAAGAGTTTTAAAAGATGAAAACTCTAGTTTTGTTCATGTATAGCCATAAAACGAAAATATAAGAAGTGTGTCGTATTTCATGCAAATATTTATCAAAATATTTAGTATGGTATGAACGATTATTGAAACAAGATTAAGGCGTGCCTTTGCATTTTTTATGCACAAAAAATTATTTTCAATGGGAGGACGTTGACGGAGGGAGGACCTTGCTGAATTCCTTCAATATTCACGTGATGTGCTTCTCAAAAATTGTGTGATGTGTGAGTTTGTGTGCTGATGGAGAGTCCTAGGGTTTTAACTGCTTGTGTGCGTTAGTTGTGTAGTTAAATTAGGGTTTTGGGGCCTCAAAATTTGATATAAATACTTATATAGCAAGCTAGGCCCAATAATCTAGATATAATAGGCCCATTAGGCCCATTAAATAGTAGGTGAAAGTAGCACATAATGTTCCAATCTTCTCCAGAATTTCAAACAGTCCTACGAACCTCGAACTGAGTTTGCCTTGCCAAATCTCATAATACCCTTCATATGTGTTGCTTTCACAAATATGTGGTTACGTACTGCAAACTCTAGTTCTCTTCATCGTTTATCTGCGTAGTTCTTTTTTCGACTTTGCGAAGACTTCATCATATCTTGGATTTTAACTACTAGCTCTACTGTTTGCTTGATCATGTTCGGACCAAATTCTCCTCTTACACCAACCTCGTCCCAATGTATAGGTGATCTACACTTTCTCCCGTAAAGTTCTTCATAAGGAGCCATACCTATAGACGACTGATAGCTATTGTTATAGGTGAATTCCACTAGAGTTAACTTCGGTTCTCAACTTCTTTAGAAATCTATCACACAAGCTCGGAGTAGGTATTCCAGAATTTGAATCACCCTTTCAGACTGACCATCAGTTTGAGGGTGAGATTTTGTAATGAACAACAACTTTGTTCCAATCGCTGCATGCAGACTCTTCTAGAAGGACGATTTCAACCTTGGATCTCGATCAGAAACAATAGACACTAGAATTCCATGCAATCGAACTATCTCTCGGATGTACATCTCTGCATGTTGTGTCCTGGTGAATGTAGTTTTAATAGGTAGAAAATGCGCCAATTTCGTAAGACGATCAACTATCTCCCAAATGACATTGAATCGTCTAATAGTCCTCGGCAACCCCAATACAAAGTCCATCGTAATTTTTTTCGTTTCCACTCGAGAATAAGAAGTGGCTTAAACTTCCCTACTGGACTCTGATGCTCTGCTATAACTTGCTGGCATGTCAAACATTCGACACAAAACATAAGATGCCCCGCTTCATGCCCGTCCACCAATACAATGACTTCAGGTCCTTATACATCTTCGTACTTTCAGGATGAATAGAGTACGAGGTATTGTGAGATTACTTCATAATAAATTATCTTAAGAAATTTCCGCTAGGAACCTATAGCCAATCTCAGTATTGAACTATGACATACTCCTCAGAATACAGCTTCCGACCTTAGACTCGTCTCTCAGTCTCCATTTCTGCAAATTCCCATCAGAAGAGTTACCTTCGCGGATTATATCCCTCAGAGTTGACTGTACTGTCATAATAGAAAGATTAGGAGCCTCGCTCCTAACATACACTGCAAGCTCGAATCAATGAATCTCCACTTGCAACGGTCTTTGAACTGTCAATTGCGTGATGACTGCTGTATTTCTAATCAATGCATCCACAACTACATTATCTTTTCCCGGGTGGTATTTAATATCGTAGTCGTAGTCGTAGTCTTTTACCAACTCCAACCATCTTCGTTGCCTCGTGTTCAACTTTTTTTGGTTGAAGAAGTACTTGAAGTTTTTATGATCAGTGAAAATCTTGTACTTCTTCCTATATAAGTAATTTCTCCCAATCTTGCTAGCAAATACTACTGCTGCGAGCTCGAGGTCATGAGTCGGGTAATTCTTCTCATGAACCTTCAACTGCCTAGACTCATAAGCTATCACTCGATCATTTTGCATCAGGACTACGCCTAAACCAAGTTTTGAAGCGTCCGTATAGAAAACATACTCTCCTTGACCCGATGGCATCGATAGAATTGGCGCTGCTTCAACTTCTCGAAACTCCCTTGGCAATCGGATCCCCAAATAAACTTTGCATTCTTCTTTGTCAAGGCGGTCAAGGGTACCGCAATAGAAAATAATCCTTGAATGAACTTCCGGTAGTAGCCAGCTAGACCTAAGAAGCTGCGGATCTGGGTTACGCTCTTTGGTACTGGTCATTCTCTAACTGTATCGACCTTGCTTAGATCGAACCCTACTCCATCTCAAGAATTAATATGGCCTAAGAGCGCCACTCTCTCGAGCCAAAACTTGCGCTTGCTGAACTTCGTGTATAACTTTCTATCTTGCAATATTTTTAGTGTCGTTCTCAATTGCAATCTATGCTCCTCTCGGCTCTTGAGTAAATTAGAATGTCATCTATGAAGACTATGATAAATTGATCTAGATACAGCTGAAACAAGTGATTCATGAGATCCATGAAGATCACTGGCGTGTTTGTCAACCCAAATGGCATGACCATAAACTCGTAGTTCCCATATCGAGTTCTAAAAGACGTTTTATGAACATCATACTCCTTCACCTTCAGCTGATGGTTTTCCGAACGAAGATCTATCTCTGAGAAATCGATGGTCCTTGTGATTGATCAAATAATTCCTCAATTATAGGCAAGGGATACTTTTTCTTGATGGTGACTCTGTTCAGCTCTCTATAATCAATGCAGAGTCGCATACTACCATCTTTCTTCACAAATAATATCGATACGTCCCATGGAGAACAACTCGGGTGAATAAAACCCTTGTCCAGCAACTCATGAATTTGGTCTTTTAGATCTTTTATTTCGACGGCTGCTAGACGGTATGGTGCCTAAGAAATTACCACAATGCCGGCATCAACTCAATAGAAAATTCTATCTCTCGGTTTTGTGGAATGCCAGAAACGTCCTCAGGTGATGGATCAATCCGGGCACCTTAAATGTGCTTCAAACACAATATATTCTCAATGAGCTGCAATAGCTCGTGTTCTAAGAATGTAAACATCGATGAATTAGATTGAGTTTGGTTTTAAACCAAGCGGAAAATACTCTAAATAATCCTTTGTTAAGAAAGCTAATCAGTTTAAAGCTTTTAACTTGTGTAAATTGAATAACTGAAATAAGGGGATCAGTTCTTGCGTATATCAGTTCAGTTATGGTGAAAACTGAATTGATAACAGATTGAACTGATCAAATCAGTTTTAAAACAAAAGTTAAACAGTTAAATACACAAGATATATTTATGGATGTTTGGAGACTTCAACTGCTCATACGTCAGACCTTCTACCACCTCGGGTAGGTTTCACTAGAAAACTTTGATTTATACAACACTCTGTACAAACTCACTCAACTTAGGACTTACTCTACTTGCCTAACTGAACTCATAGCCTGGACTAAAGGCAACATCACAAGTTTATTGTCTTTGTGCAAGACTCACTCAACTATTCAATATGCTAAACTCTCTGTATATGTGAGCGATTGTGTGTGTATGTGTGTGAGAACTGAACTATGAATACAACACGAAAGTGTTCTCACACACTGAGAATTTTACTTCTATACTAAGCATTTGGCATGCCCTATTTCTCTTTAGAACTTCACACACTTCTTTTGCATTCGTCTTCACTGATCTTCATCTTTTATTTATAGGCGCGAAGCTTGATCGTACAGTGAGACTCAATCATTGTATCTGTTGCATTTCGAATATGTTCCTCGAAATATGCATATACTTTCTGACAGCCATTCTGGAACGTTTTGGCTTTAAGTACTGCTGCAACGTCTATTATTGTCCTTTAACTGGACAAAAGATTTTCCATAGTGCGCACAGCTGGATTCCATTGAATATACTTGAGTGCTCTGCAATCTGATTGATTCCTAACTGATGTTCTGAACTAGTCAATTGAACTGATCTTGAACGGGTTTCATGAAATTAGTGGGCTCGTCAGCTGAACTGATTTCGCTGCTTCAGTTGAATTGTTCAGCTGGTCTCTTCATCAGTTGAGCTCTTCATTAGCTGGGCGGGCTTCTGAAGGTCTTCTGCTAAAATGCCTATCATCTAGACAATCAGTTGAATTGGTCTTTGATATATCAATTGAACTGATTCAGTTTGGGGGATCAGTTGGTGCTTTCAGGTGGATCTAGCTTTCAACAGCGCCATATCCCCCTTCCTTTTGTTTTGAGATTAGGTTTGCGTCTTGATAGCTTCAGTTTTACTCGTTAACTGATCAGTTTGAATCTTGATCAGTTCCATTTTCTGCGCACTTAGGTTAAATCATTAGAAACAAAAGAACAAGTTTTGTGAACATCAAAATCAAGATTGCGAATATGAAATGTCCAACATCAGGAAAGACACTAGAAAAGTCTCTTACAACCTCAACATCCTCTAGCTTCTGACTGACATGAACATATGCTGAAATAACACATGCTAGAAAAGCTTTGCACCCACGTCTCATAAGCTTCCTTGCACAGATGCAGGAGTTAATGTGCGGCATTTGCTTGTTCCTTGCTGCCTCAAAATTTTCCGCTTGGTGGTGGAATAGATACTGACCTCTGCCGAAAATTTTTCAAAGATCCATTCAACAACAGCCAATCCATGCCCATAATGATGTTAAAATTCAGCATTTGGAGTACAATTTGATCTGCCTTAACCACATCTTTTTGCAAACGAAGCTCCAGATTCTTCACAACGCTCGAAGTGACCATTTCATCACTAGAAGGAATAGAAACTTTCAAGCCCAATTCCATATCCTTGGGTACAATCTTTAGTCGCTTGAAGAATGTATCGAATATAAACGAGTGCGTAGCTCTCAAATCCAGCAATGCGTAGGTAGCTACACCTAAAATAAATATCATTCCTACAACAACCACACCAACAAATCCAATCGCGTCGAACTTAAAGGATTTATATCATTAATTACCCAAAATATCTCGAAAATTAACACTTTGACCCTAATATTTCTCGAAAAATGCAAATTTTGCGCAAATAATTTTTTCGAAAATTACATTTTCAACCCCTTAAAGTTTCGAAATTTCATATTTCACCTTAGAATTTTCAGTCATCTCAATTTCAGTCCTTGGACTTCTTAAAATTATAGTTTGACCCTTGGAATTCTCGGCCACATGCAATCTAACCCTTAAACTATCGATTTTTGCACTTTAGCCCTTGAAATTTTGGAATTAGGCAATATATGCCCCATAAATTCGGTCCCTTCATTTTTAAGCCCTAAAATTCTTATTTTGATTCAATTCATACATTTACATTATTAAGGCTTATTTAAGCCCAATTTATATAATTTTCAATATCATTTCTTATTTCCAACTAAAGTAGATCATACTGAGCCCACTGCTCAAAGAGACGTGTCATACACTCTTGAACACGAGTGGCAGCATCCCCATTAGGAGGTGGAGGTGCATACTCTTGACGATCCTCGTTAGTATCAATTTTCCAATCAATACTAAATGCACGTCTATGAGACATTATATCTGAACATTTTCCAAATTATAAATGTAACCGACATGCAATTAAATTTAAGCTTCTAATCATGCGGCATAAAAAATTCCTTTTTGAGCAACTTTAAGCATAAATATCATTTAACTTCAAAAATAATTTGAACATGTAACTAAAACATAATAACCATGTAAACACGCAGGTACCATCATAAAAATCATTTAAAGCATTTAAACTTACAGATTTGAGGCTTGACGACTTGCTTTCCGGAACTTGCGGTGTTACAACCATTGCAAGAACATTGATCTGATACCAACTGAAACGTCTACTACTCATTTTCTTTAAAATGTACTAGAATTTGTTTTCCTCTTTTAACCTTTCGGCCAAAAATACACACATATATGTATAATTGTGCCATTTAAAATCAACTCACCAACTAATTATTTGAAAATCTTAAAAACGAAATTCAAAACATAAAATTGTAAATGTCAACCAAACCTAAAACTAGCATTTTTCAAAATAATGTATAAGCATCTTAAATCCTCTCAAAACCAATCAAAAGTATCAAAAGTTATAAACGTCATAAAATCTTTAAAGTAATCTTAATGCGGAAAACTAGCAAAGGTTCTTGGGTTATGTGCACCATCAATCCAGCTAGTTCAACCATCAAGTCTTCCATCGTCAACAATATCATGTTCACATGGATCGATCACACCTAGTGAGTCTGTTGACTTAGCAAAACCTTAACCATGATAAAAAGTAATACATACACGTTCACAAGCAACAGTGAAAGATAATTTGAAAAAATAGCTTTTCGTGAATATGCATAACTTTAAACTTCCATCATAAACAATTCCTTTCATCATATACGTATATGTTTTCCTTTTATTGAATTAAGATCATTAATTATGACTTTCGTATTAGCTGTAGTTCAAGGGATCCATCTACGTATAACCATGGTACCAGGCGGCGGGGACATCAGTGACAACCTTACCCATCAACTGAGCATTGGCCTTATATATCATCATAATAATCATATCATTGTATTAATCTTTCACCACTTCTAAAAATTCATGTATATATATATCATTTTTCTTTTAAACCAATCATGCAACACGTCTTTTAACATTAACATTTCATCATTAAAGCCCATAAACATTTAAAATAAACATTTTAACATTCATTAAAGCATTCAGGACACTGTCAGGACGTATAATGTAACGTACCGTATTTTAATACTAAAAAAATTGCGGAAAAAATAAAATTTTCTTAAATTTAAACATCCATACAGTCGTCACGCAACATTCATAAAAATAATTCTCAAAATCATCCAACACCAGTAAAATTTTGCTAAAAGAAACTGCCTCAAAACATTTCACATCCAGATATTTAAAAATCAGAGTATTTTTAAACTTTGCATAAAACGTAAACATTGCGGTCCTCGGGTCTAGCCTGCCACTCAGTCCAAGCCTGCCCCTTGGTCACCACCTCCTGTCTCCTCAACATAGTCACCTGCATCGATCAAGTCTAGTGAGTCTAAAGACTCAACACGTATAAACTGAAATAACGAGTACTACGTAATAAAATCGCATGCAACTTTAAAATAGGACGTACATAACTTGAAACTTGAACTTGCATAATAAACTTGAACATACGTACGTACATAACTAGACGTGCCCTCAACATAAACTTTCATAAACATACTGCATACTTGAACATACATAACTTCATCATTTTGCGTAGAGGATGTTTCAAAGCAAGTGACCCATAACATAATAAATTCCTGATCAGACAAACCACAGTACTGGGCTGACAGGGACGTATACACTGCCACATACATGAGATCCCCGTTCATAATTTAACAGGCTGGTTGGTCCTCCATTCATAATTTAACGCTTTCCAACCACGATCTAACCCGTTCATAATTTAACGGGGTGGAGAGGTCCTCGGCCACGTTCACCGACTTCCAAACCCATTCAATTTGGTCACAAGACATTTAGCATACCTCAAAACATAAAATATTTTATTGCACGTCAAACATACTTACTTGGCGTTGAGGTATTCGTTGGACTTCGATCGGGGCCGTTGCTGCACATACTAACGTGAATTCACATACGTAAATTGCATAACTTAGACGTAAATATCATACTTACTCTCCCGCTCAATCATTTCTTAGGACATTCCATAATTTCCCATGACCCGACCTTGATAACCCTTGCACTAAACCATGACATCGAACCTCAAAGCATGCTATAATATTTTCCCAAATATGAAGGACACGGACCCCGTGCCTACATCCGTGTAGGGGTCCGTGTAGACTCGAGTAAAAGGTTCGGAAAGAAGGGTGGACACGGACCCCGTGTCAGGGTCCGTGTAGACTCTGGAAAAAGACACCGAGGAGAAACAAAGGCACGGACCCCGTGTTAGGGTCCGTGTACGGGTCCGTGTACCCACTGTGATCGGGAACTTACGAAAATTATGTACATGCTTTGCTCAACTTTCTAGACTCGGTTGCACGGACTATGAATCGACATCCCGAGACCCATCCTAGCATACTATAACATCAATTCACTTCCGTACAACATCCCAAGCAATGATGTTCACCCTACGACACATACCATTCAAAACGTAGCAATTGACACCAATTCGTTTCCTACGACTTCTAATGCATTCAAGTGCCTATCGACGCTAAACGACGTATCAATTAACATCCCAACATCATACTAATCATACCTAGACGCAGCAACGATCACCCGTCGCTCCCCAACGAAGCCTGCAACATAGAAACTTCAAGAACACAATTTTCGTAAAAGTCGCAGTTTGAGCAGTCCCACGAAAAACTCCATAACTCACTCAATTTGCATCCAAAAATCTCGAGTTTTATATAAAATCGAAGGCATCGAAAAGTTCTACAATTTTCTAGCTGAATGTTTTCTCAAAAATCTCGACCGAAAATTCGCAGTTTCAACCAGAACAGTAAAAACGTGATTTTTAGATCTAAAAAGGGCTCCAAAAGTGATTTAAACATGATTGCTCAAACTTCTACACAACATACACATGGTTTTACGCATAAATAATAACGTACGCATAATATGACATGATCGATGCATCAAGAACAGAATATACGTGCCTTTTGATATTTAAAGATACCGTAACGACGACACCGAAGCAGAGATGGAGCGAGGCTTGATCCGGGACGAACGTGGCACCGTTTTCTTGCAATAAAATCCACCGAAACTTGCTGGAAATTAAAGGGAAGGGTGCGGCTGCTTCTAGACTAAGAACCCTAGTTTTCTTTCTCTTAAAAATCTGAAAAATAAAAGTGTGTGTGTGTTGTGTGTTTTACGTGAGGAGTGTGTGTAAAAGTGTGTGCAAATCGTGTAGTGTGTGTGTTTGGCTAGATTAGGGGATTAAATTTTGCTTAATTAAATACTTAACATACTAATAAAATGCTAATTAATATGTTACTCAATTAACAAATTAATTAGAATACTACCTCTACACCCTTTTTAAATATAATCCCCTAATTAGAATACAAACACACTAAATCCTAAACAAACTCCTAATTTAAAATAACACACACCAAAAGGCTAAATTTAAAAAGTTTTAAACTCTTAAACCACTACATACATAAATTAGGCTTTTAAAAAGGCTAAGCTAAATAAATTTATTTAAAGTGCCCCATCCATGACTTAAAATAAAATACCACAATTTTAAATTGCCAAAAATCGTCACCGGGTCTTTTCCTCAATCCCGCTTCGAATGAACGCCTGATAATGAAACTCGAAAAATATTTTAACGTGCATCACCATGAACATAAATAATTTAAAATAATGCATTTTCATAAATTATGCATGGATGAAACTCATCTAAAATTAATTAAATGATTTACTAGTTAAATAAATGCATGGGTTATACGTGTACTGAATTTGTGCACTACATATAACATTTTTTAGGTTTAAAATGACTGTTTTACCCCTGAAACCCTAACTTTCCCAATCTATTCTTTGACCTTAAACGACATCTGAATCCATCCAAACTTAACATAACGCCTTAAAATACACCCATAAATATTTGTCAGACATAAAATTACGCTCTTCGACTAATTTCCCAATTTCTTTTAAAGCTAAATCGTACGTTTCGATTTTAACCTGAATCGATTCGAAACTTAACCAAACCTTACCAAACTTGAACCATAGCTTATTAACACCTAACCATATCTCATACAACCAAATTCAGTCCAATTAAACCCTTGAACAAGCATAGACCAGCTGCTGAAATTCTTCCCTATCGTATTTGAAACCTAGCTTAAACATACACTCAATCCCTTCGACCCTAGCCCATGGCCGACCCAACCAGACCCTAGTTGACCCTCTTAGGACATTTCCCAAGCCTTAGGACTCTACTAGACCAGCTTCTACAGCCCCTACAAGGCCAGCCCTCAAACACGTACCCTTCAAGCCACACGCGACCCAAACGACAACAACATTCAACCTCACATTTGAGCCCCTGCACGGACCATCTAGGACCATGACTAGACTCTCTTAGGTCCCTTGAACACGTCCCAAACATCGGCACATAGTTGTACCCTCTTAGAACCCAAGTTCGAAACCCTAGTCCCATGCAAACCCAATTTCCGTTCATCTTGTCACCCTATCTTGTCCAGCCCTTAGACATGCACCTAAGGACCCTTAACATGTGGGAAAACGTCCCTTCCCATAATCATACCATGGCAGCCCCTTTGTGCTACGTATGTAAGAGTTTTAAAAGATTAAAACTCTAGTTTTGTTCATGTATAGCCATAAAAACGAAAATATAAGAAGTGTATCATTTTTTCATGCAAATATGTATCAAAACATATAATATGGTATGAACGGTAATTGAAGAAAGATTAAGACGTGCCTTTGCACAAAAGAAAAACAATTTGCAATGTGAGGACGGAGGGAGGACCTTGCTGAATTCCTTCAATATTCACATCATGTGCATCTCAAATATGTGTGATGTGTGAGTTTACATGCTGATGGAGAGTCTTAGGGTTTTAAGTGCTTGTGTGCGTGAGTTGTGTAGTAAAATTAGGGTTTTGGGGCCTCAAATTTGATATAAAACTTGTGTAGCAAGCTAGGACCAATATCTAGGCATAATAGGCTCATTAAGGCCCATTAAATAGCAGGTGAGATATTTCGTTAAGGAAATTTTTCAAAAATATTAGCCGAATTCCCAAAAGTCCCTATTTTCGTCGAAAATCGATTATCAGTTTAAATACGACTCGGCGTGTAAAACACCTTAAAATACCACATTTTCGAAAATAATCATTAAACTATGCTATATATTAAATAATTATTTAATTAAAATATTTTTATTTTTATGATCTCCGGTCTCCATTTCTCGATCGTATCTCGAATGATCTTTTAAAACATTGTCTTTTGCATTCCTAGTATAAAACTACTTTTTACACTGGTAAACATGCCTACCATAACTATTTCATGTCATTAAAATAATTTAATTATAGTCATTTTTTTATTTTTACTAGATTTACTTGCAGTTGAATTACGTTTCGTATTTTAGACCTTACGCTCAGCTAGGGCTTGCACAAGATGAAAACCCTCCGAAAATCCATCGCAGACTCATCTTGGCTGAAAAATCACGACTTTATAAAAAATAAGTCATTAAAGTCCTTACTTTAAAATTTTAATATAACCAGATAAATCATATTTTGCATTAAAAAAGTCATGCAACCTAGCTGTGGACTTTTAAATTTTTGGGTGTTAAAATATAACATTTTTAATCACCAAAAATTTAATCATATAATTTTAAAATTTTCTGTCTGAGTTAAGATATTATCCCGACCGAGGTGCGACACGCATAAGGAAATTGATCAAATAATTGTGGTTAATTAATGGAATAATTCTCATTAATTAGTGATTGGTTATTAGTTCGTTATCGTATGCTAGGGAAAAGGACGAACGACCTTTTACACGAGTGAGTGAGTTAGTGGAATACACATTATATTTCACCTAATATGGTGGAGTGAAGAGGATTCAACTTTATTATACTGCGAGCCAATTTAATATATATAATTTTGAAATAAAAAAATTTGCACCATTCATATATAAATTGCGTATTTAAATTATCTAAGTGGTAAAAAGTTGTAATAACCTGGCTGAATATTCTAATATCAATGAATTTTATTTTCTAGGACAACAGAGTATTTTAGCTGGATTACTCAGAATTTAAATCAAGAATGCTTCTGATAAAGGACAAACCAGTCTTAACAGTATTTCTCTTACTTGGTAGTTGGTACAAAATTTATTTGCTGTTTTGAGTTCTCGTGGTATGAATTATCTCATACTATTTTCGGAAATGAAGACAAGAGACGTGTGACATTCACTGCACAAAATTCAGCTGATCGTTGTAAAAAAAAAAAAAAAAAACCCGAGTATTGAAGGAAACAATGAATCCTCGAGCATTTAAGACATTCTCGCATTCACTACAAATCAACCAACTGTTCTACGTATTGAAGCACTGTTTTATGGCTTTATCTGATTATTAAGAATCAAATGCACTGTTTTTTTACTCTTATTATTCGTACTGAGAACTTCCATTGAAAGATTGAACAATTGTAACTTTTAGAAGTTCTTGCTGAACATATTTGAGAAGTTGTGGTAAGTTGCTAGGAGTTTCTCTTTGAGTAGAGTTAGAGCAATTCCAGCCTATTTTAGGCAGCAACTACGTAACATTCTAAGGTGTCATTCTGCCCTGTGGTTCACCTGTTGGCTAGCAGAGCACTGTCAAATTCCAGCCAAGGAATTTGGGTCTTGTCGAGCTACGATCAAGCCACTTGAAACAAACTTAGTTCAGCCATTCTCAGTTAACCTTCTTCAAGCTTTTGAATCAATTGTTAGTGGGCTTATGTGTTATTTAAAAATGATATGTATAAGTTTTAAAACATGACCAAATTATTGTATGCTTTGTTGTGCTTCGTTTGTTTCCACTCGCTTCGTTCCGATTTGATATCCAATTACTATATGATGTGTTATGTTTCCTTTGCCTCTTTTCGTTATGTTCCGACTTGAAAACCTTGCAAGCAAGCAATAACTCTACATCGCCAAAATTCATGGTTCTATGGATAGGCTCCAAGAGCAAAATAAATACTTGTACCTCATCGTGGACAATATGTAAGAAGGAAATGAGGCGCCATTGGAAGTGGTCGAGGAAGATAATGATGTTGGGGACATGATAGACTAGGCTATACTAGTATTGAACTTGTAATAAGAATATATTATATAAAGCTTGAAGTGTAGCCTTTTCCTTTTAACAAAAAAAAAGCTTGTTTATTGTCAACCGAGTATCTTGATATTTTAATAAAATCTTGAACCTATTAAACATTTTGCAAACCTACGAGTTAAACCTTTTCTTCCCCTTCTTAGGCATAAGACATGGATGCCAAAACCATCATCCTCGAATTCCAAAGCGACTCCGAGCCAAGGATGCAACATACTAGGCATTGAAGGAAATAAACATCAAGATAGACACGAGGAAGAGAAGAAGTTGAGTGATGAGGTTACCATCTTGAAGCTGGAAGACAACATGAAATCACTAAAGGAAATTTGGAAAAATTCCAAGGCATGGTTACTAGATTCATGCACCGGGAAGACAAGTTTAATAAAGCAATTTACAACCTCAAAGTGAAAATAGAGGAAATGGACCACCGAGAAGTAGGAAACCAGCAAAAATACACCGGCTAAAAGAACTAGTGGGTATCCTAAATGACCATAAAACCCTTTTCGAGAATTGCATTGATCGACTGCAAAATGACATGATAAATGAAGATCTTGAAGGGGATATCGAATAAGACCCCTTGGAAAATGTTGTGGAAGAGGAAGCTATTGCCTATTTGAAATATAGAACATAGAGAAGTCCTCGATAACTAGAATAGACCTCTAGGATAAACATCTATTGTAATAGGATCATTTGTACCATTTATTTTTGTATCTGAAACTTGATTTTATGCCTTTATTCATGAAATCAATGAAAATTATTCAATTATTCCTTAATTAATTTCACAATTTATGATTTCTTTCTTTGTCTTATAAACGTCTTAGAAAAATTTATTCTCATAAGCGATGGTAGGAAGACCACAAAGAAACATTCGTAACCCAGGTTATGTCAACCTCAACAAAAATAATTACGATGATGAGAACATGTCTCCACCGCCGCCGCCACCAAGTGTTAACCTTAATCAGGAAGACATGATGGCATAGTGGTTGCAACACTATAAGTGTCTATAAACCCAATGCAAATGTAAATCACCCACTAACAGAACCCCAACAACATGGTATTAAGTACTATGAGTCCTTTCGAAAAAATCGAGTCCTAAAATTTGATGAAGACCCTGGCCCGGAAGTTGGCCATAAATGGCTCAACAACGTGGAAACCCAATTTCATCTGCTACGGTTGCCATAAAAAAGTAGAGATAGTAATGCCATTTCTAGAAGAAGAGCATGCAAGTTGTAGGGAACAGTCTCACCAACCATGGCTGATGCCGGACAAATCACATGGCAACTGTTTCGAAGAGAATTTTTGAAGAAATATTATATGGCATAATTCCGTTCGAAAATTTTAGGTGAGTTAAAATTTTTTACACAAACTCTAGACATTTCAGTGATGAAATATACCTCAAAATTCAACGATCTCAAAACCTATATTACAACTATTATGGCAGACGAAACCCTAAAGATGCACAATTTTAAAAAAGTCTTGACCATTCGAATCTAGTCAGCCTTAGCAATATATAAACCTACCAATTTTGTTGTCTTAATGGGAGCATCTATCAATGTCGAAACTGATATCAAGCGTCAAGTGGAGGAAATCAAGCACAAATGGTCCTACGCTGGTCAATCTCCCCAAAATGGGTAGAAATTCAAATGGCCTAACAATTCAGATGGCCCATCGAAAGGAACCTTTACCGCCACCCACAACAAAGAAATGAATGTGTCCTACTTGCAACTTGCACCACTTTGGAGAATGACACGAGAAGATTGGTGCTTGTTTCAAGTGTGACAATTAAGACATCAAATTGTCGAGTGTCCTGAGAACAAAGATAAAGAGACCAGGTCAAACGTTAGTACTCACAAGACAAAGGAGAAAAAGAAAAAAATTCACGTGTTTTCTATGACACAAGATGAGGTGGACAATGCTAATGATGTGGTGGGATTCTAATCAATAAAATGCATGCTTATGTGTTGTTCGACTGTGTCGCTAATCACTCATTTGTATCTAAATATTTGCTATAAGATTTAAACTTAATGTGAAACTTTTAGCGAACCATTACGAGTAGCAACATCTGCTAGCAAGACAATTGAAACATACAAGATACACGGAAGCTGCAAAATTTGCATCAATAAACAAATTTTCTAGGCATAACTTATTCAGCTAAATATGGTGCAGTTAGACACCATCCTAGGAATAGATTGGTTTTCCAAGAACTATTCTTTGGTGGACTGTTAAAGAAAGAGTCACTACAAGAAAAATGAAAGAAAAAAGACAACAGGCTAAAGACAACGATTCTAAAAAGAATTGTCTTTTAAATATTAACAACTGGTTTTAAGAAAACAGTTGCCTATGAGAGTTTTTTTTTTAACAGAGACAATGGAAAACAATAGTCTTTGAGCACTTTAAAAAAAAACAAGGACAAATGTTTAACAAAACCATTATCTTTCATAAATAAAACCCGAAAAACCGTTGTCTACGAGAGCTTTTAAAAAATAAAATAAAAAGAAAGACAACAAGTTTAAAAAACCCATTGTCTTTGATTAAAAATAACCTCGCATATTGTCTATTTAACCTTTTTAAAAATATATATATATTGATTAATATTTCACACAGATGTACACAATTCTGGTTTTGTTGGGTGCAATAATTATCCCTGCTTGGTAGAGCGATTGAACTGTGCTGCTTGAGCTGTTGTGCGGTTTAAAAGATTTGAGTCTTAGAAGTCTTCATGGCTTCGCTCATTGTTCGAGCAACCTCTTGGCACCGACGATCACTCCCTTCCCTCTTTGGCCTCGGGCCTCACATGCCTACCAGTTTCTGCTTGGTTCATCCCCAAACCACTCCGTACTAGGAGTGGTAGTCTCTAATACTACTCTATCATGCCCTAGATTCGACGAGTGTCCCTACTATATAAACACGGGTCTTTTCAACGTACTGATGTCCTCGCTCACACTCAACCTGAGAAACTTCCTAAGGGATCATCCATCCCAGAATTACCTCAAGTCAAGCACGCTTAACTTTGAAGTTCTTAAGTGATGAGCTCCTGCAAAAAAAATATATGCATCTTGATGATATTGGTAGTACCTATTGATTTTTTTAAAAGCTTTTTTCAACTTCACAGTCTCATAACTAGATAGTTTTGAAATCTCTCCATTCCGATGTGAGATCGCTTCATTCATGTTTCCTTTGCTTAGAAGTCGGCTAAAAGACGCTCATTGCTCATGCAACCTCTTGGTACCGGCGATCGTTCCTCGCACTCTTCGGCCTAGAGTCTCATATTTCAAAATTTTCAAGACAATAAATATATTAAATTAAAAAAACCAGTTTAATATGTTCAAGAATTTTAAATTTTGAGCTAGTGTATCAATCAAATTTGGAAGAAAATGATACATGCAAGGTAATTTTTGCCCAACAAGGAAGCTATTAAGTACAATGCAGTCTAGGTACGTCATGAACCTCTACAAGAAAATAGTCTACATTCAACCACCCTGTTGAATATAAATTTTCAAAAATTACATAAATTTGGGAATTGAGTTTTTGAGATTTAACAAGATTATATGTACGGAATAATTATCTCAAAATTATTGAAGAAATATAAATCGAGTTATTGTAGGATTTCACCTCGCCATTTCTAAATACCCCAACTCATTCTCAAAAATTACACCTTTAAATTTACTCTAAATTTCACAATTCTTTTCCCCAAGTGCTTTCAAATTTTTGAGTAAAAGTTATGTCAAGTATCGAAGTGCTGCCCGATGCTGTCTAAATACCTGCATTGGTTATTCAAGAATTTCGAACCGAACCATCCATATTAATTTTTTTAGCAAGTTTGATGTAAGTGGACTTGTTTTAAAACTATAGATTTCTTTTGTGGCTTAAATTTTTTTTAGAAGTTCTATCCCGATCTTGGGCTCCCATCAGGGCCTTCTCCAGTTCTCATGGGCTTTCTCATGCACCGTCACTCATAGAATATCCACACTTAGAAAGTAATTTCTTTTGCCTCCCCCAACACTCGACTTAGGACCTACATGCTTAAGTACCTAGATTCTGTATGTAATTTTTTTATTACGAAAATGTAATTGTTCCTTCTATTTTTTTTATTTGTTTTAGGTATGCTAAATATTTTTGTTTGATGTGATTTAGGAGTTATGGAGAAATATGAAGGCACTAGTGAGAGTGCAAAGGGTCTTTTTGTTTTGTGTTTTTCTATGAATGATTCAAACTACATCATGTATAAGAGAATGGATAGCTTCCTTCTCATGATTCTGAATACTTTTCATGCTAAATGTACAAAGAGAAAAGATGAACATTTGTTCCTAAACATGTTGTGACTTCTCTATGGGAACAAAACAATGATACCAATAGTTCAACCTCATGATAAATGACATATTTACTTGGATTCAAATATTGGAATATTGGTGTTCATTGTTGTCTTAAAGTTATTACTACCTTGCCCCTAGAACAAAAATAAACTGGAATTTGATGTTTACTAAATTTATGACGTTCACATGATTTAAGACATGTAATCTTTCATGATTTTTATTTTATAGTTATACATGTGATCTTCTTCTCATTTTTTAATGGGTTTTTATTCTGAAATATCGGAGGTCAAATTTATTTTGTTTTGATATTATATTTAATATGTGATGGTATATTTCATGTACTTTTGTTTCTCACCTAGTTGTTGCACTGAAACAAATCGTACTTTTCATAATTAAAATTTGCGGAAAATTAAAAATTTTAATCAAATAAAACATCCGTACGGTCGTCACCCAACATACATAAAATATCTTTAAAATAATCCAACACCAAATAAGAGTTTGCTAAAAGAACGCTGTCTCAAAACGTCTCACATTCAAATCAAAACATCAGAGTATTTTAAAAGTTTGCATAAACATAAACTTGCGGTCCTCGGGTTTAGCCTGCCGCTCAGCCCAAGCCTGCCCCTTGGTCGCCACCTCCTGTCTCCTGCTCATCGTACTCACCTGCATCGATCAAGTCTAGTGAGTCTAAAGACTCAACACGTATAAACTGGAATAACGAGTACTACATAATAAAAATCACATGCACTTTAAAATAGGACATACATAATTTGAAGCTTGAACATACGTACATACAAAACTAGACGTGCAATCAACATAAACTTTCATAAACATACTGCATACGTAAACATACATAACTTCATCATTTTGCGTAGAGGCATGTTTCAAAGCAAGTGACCCATAACATAATAAACGCCTGATCAGACACACCACAGTACTGGGCTGACAGGGACGTATCCACTGCCACATACATAAGATCCCCGTTCATAATTTAACGGGCTGGTTGGTCCCCGTTCATAATTTAACGCTTTCCAACCATGATCTAACCCGTTCATAATTTAACGGGCGGATTGGTCCCCGTTCATAATTTAACGCTTTCCAATCCTAACATAATTTGGTCACAAGACATTTAGCATACCTCAAAAACTTGACATATTTTCTTTGCACGTCAACATACTTACTTGGCGTTGAGGGATTCGTTGGACCTCGATCGGGGCCGTTGCTGCACCAACTAACATGAATTTGCATAACTTAAACGTAGGAATCATACTTACTCTCAAGTCCAAATCAATACTTAGGACGTTCTAACATTTCCCATAACACGACCCTGGATAATCCTTGCACTAAACCATAACCCCAAACCTCAAACGTGTTATAATATTTTTCCCAAAATATGAAGGACACGGACCCCGTGCCCAGGTCCGGCTCCGGGTCCGTGTAGGTACTGTAAAATGTGCGTGCAGAAAAGGGGAGACACGGACCCCGTGCTGAGGTCCGTGTAGGGGTCCGGGTAGACTCTGGAGAAAGACATTGAAAGGGAGGAGGGGCACGGACCCCGTGTCAGGGTTCGGGTGGACATCCGTGTAGGCACTGGAAAAATACACTAGGTGAAACCCAAAGGCACGGACCTCGTGCACTCATCCGTGTAAGGGTCCGTGCTGTCTCGCAAAATTGACACTGAAGGAATAACAAATGCACGGACCCCGTGCCCGGGTCCGTGTTAGGGTCCGTGTGCCTACTGTATGTTGATACCTGCGAGAAAACTTATGCACGTGCCTATCCTCCCAATTGCAACTCAATGGCACAAAGTTTAACACCTTATGACCCTTCTTAGGACACCATAATATTGCATCAAAACTTATCCAAACACCTCAAACACAACGTGCACTATACTACACAATGCAACACCAATTATGCAATTAGCATCAATCACTTTCCTACAACTTTAACTAATTCAAACGCCTAACAACGTACATCAAAACCTTAAAAATACACCAAACCTCAATACTAACATGCTTATACGCAGCAACGATCGCCCGTCGGTTTCCAACGAAGCCTGCAACACTGAAACTTCAAGAATTATCAATATCATAACTTTTCTGAAACGCAGTTTGAGCAGTCCCACGAAAAACGCCATAACTCACTCAATATTTGTCCAAAAATTTCGAACCATATATCAAATCGAAGGTATCGAAAAGTTCTACGTTTTTGCCGTTGAAAGTTTTCCCAAAATATGAACAGAAAAATCGCAGTTTTGACATGAACAGTAAAAACGGGTTTTAGATCTAAAAATTTTCCTTCGAAATTGATCCGATTCATGATCCGCTCAAACTACTAGCATCATACATAACTTTTACGCATAAAAACAACGCAATACAATATATGACTTGATCGACACAGCAAGAACAGATTATACGTGCCTTTATGACGATAACGTTACCGAAAGACGACACCGAAGCGGAGATGGAGAGAGGCTTGATCCGGGACGAACGTGGCACCGTTTTTCTTGAATAAAATGCAACGAAATTGCTGGAAATGATGGGGGAAGGGGGCGGCTGCCTATGCTCTCAAGAACCCTAACTTCTCTCTCAAAAATAATAATAAAACTTGAATGCTAGAGTGTGTGTGTGTTTAGGCGTGTTATAGGTGTGTGTAAAAGTGGGTTTGTGTGTGTGCGTGTGTATTAAATAAATTAGGAGACTAACTTTTGTTTAATTAAAATAGTAGTCTACTAATCAAAACATTAACTCACACTTAACTTTTAAATAAAACTCTTTAATTAAAATATAACACACCAAACTAGACTTTGAAAGTTTAAAGGTCTTAAAATTACTAATTAAATATTTAGGCTCAAAAATGCTAAAACTCACTAAATTATTTAAAATACCCCCACTCTCAACTTAAAATAAAATACCTTCTTTTAAATTGCCAAAAGTCGTCCCTGGGTCTTTTCCTCAATCCCGCCTCGAATAATCGCCTGAAACATGAAACTCGAAAGACATTTTAACGTGCATCCCATAAACGTAAATAATTTAAAATAATGCATTTAAATAAATTATGCATGACCAAAACTCATTTAAAAGTAAATAATTGATCTAATAATTAAATAAATGCATAGGTTATACGTGTACTGAATTTTTTTTTTTTTTTTTTTGGGCAGTACAGTTCCTTCCCCCACTTATAAAAATTTCGTCCTCGAAATTAAGTCTTACCGAACAACTCCGGGTAGCGAAGTCTCATGTCGGCCTCTGACTCCCAAGTGGCTTCCTCCACTGATTGATTCAGCCACTGAACCTTGACCAACTTAGTCGTCTTGTTCCGAAGTCTGCGCTCCTGTCTGTCTAGGATTTGGACTGGTTTCTCCTCATAAGACAGGTCTGGAGTCAACTGTAACGGCTCATAACTCAGAACATGAGAAGGATTAGCCAAATATTTTCTCAGCATCGAGACATGGAACACATTGTGCACCCCGGCCAGATTCGGCGGAAGGGCTACACGATAAGCTAGTGTCCCAACTCTGTCCAAAACCTCGAACGGTCCAATAAACCTCGGACTCGACTTGCCTCTTTTTCCAAATCTCATCACACCCTTCATGGGTGCTATCTTGACGAAAACGTGATCACCCACTGAAAATTCGAGATCTCTCCTCCTCTTATCTGCATAACTCTTCTGACGGCTTTGGGCAGTCTTCATTCTCGCACGAATCTTGACCACCACGTCCGCAGTCTGCTGAACTATTTCTGGCCCAAGCTCTGTTCTCTCACCAACCTCATCCCAATGAACTGGTGATCTGCACTTTCTCCCATACAGTGCCTCATAGGGGGCCATACCAATAGATGCTTGGAAGCTGTTGTTGTATGTGAACTCCACTAGAGGTAGTCTAGACTCCCAAGCTCCCTGCAATTGGTCGAACAAGTCTTCGATTCTAGGCAAAGGGTATTTGTTCTTGATCGTTACCTTGTTCAGCTCACGGTAATCGATGCACAGCCTCATGCTCCCATCCTTCTTCTTTACAAAGAGCACTGGTGCGCCCCACGGTGAGAAACTAGGGCGGATAAATCCTTTGTCGAGGAGCTCCTGAATCTGTTGTTTGAGCTCTAACATCTCAGCTGGAGCTAATCTGTATGGCGCCTTGGAGATTGGCGCTGTGCCCGGCACGAGCTCGATTGCAAACTCCACCTCTCTCTCTGGTGGAAGGCCGGTGACGTCATCAGGAAAGACGTCTGGAAATTCTTTGACTACTGGCACCTCTGATAAGGATGGAGTGGGCACGTCAGGCGCTGAAATAATACTAGCCAAGAAGGCCTGACATCCCTTGGAGATCAACCTCTTCGCCTGCATGCACGAAATCATGCGAGGAAAGCTTCTCCATCTAGCTGGCTCAAAAAGAAATTGCTCCATGCCCGGCGGTCTAACCAAAACTGACCTCTTCTGAAAATCTATCAGAACTCTATTCTTAGTCAGCCAGTCCATGCCCAAGATAATGTCGAATTCTGGCATCGGCAATAGGATTAAATCTGCATATACCAGGTGGCCATGCAGTTCTAGATCGATATCTCTGATCACACTGGTAGCCAACAGCTCTTCCCCTGACGGGACTGTCACTGAAAAGTTCACGTCTAGGCCTATGGACTTGAGGTCCAAATGATTAGCAAACGTCTCCGATATGAAAGAGTGAGTGGCTCCTGAGTCTACCAGTGCAGTTGTGGATAGTCTCTTAATAAAAATGTTTCCTGAGATGCGTTAGCACAATACCAACTTATATCCCCAACATGCAAACAGTAACTTAAAACACAACAGAACTCAATATCCAAAGTCATGCAAACTAACACTAGCACACTAATAATCCCAAATGAAAATTCCACATGCAAAGCAAAAATAATACTGCTTAGGTAGGAAAGTTTACCAGTCAGTAAGGTGGTGTCTGGATCCGCCTCCTGTGCGTGCATGGCGAATACCCTGCCCTGGGTTGGCTGCTTCCATTGCGGGCACTCCTTCAGCATGTGGTCGCTAGCTCCACACTTGAAGCACTTGCCCGATCCATATAAGCACTGCCCCGGGTGCTGACGGTTGCACTTAGGGCACACCGGAAAGTTAACGGGTTTCTGAGGCGCCCCTTGCTGCTGTACTGGACCCTTGCCCCTTGGTGGTCCATGAAAAGGCTTCTTAGCTGGCGGCCCTTGAAACGGCCTCTTAAACTGGGGCCTCTGATTCTGCTGCTGGTTGTGCTGCGGCGGTGCCTGGTAGGGCCTCTTGCCCTGTCTATCCGCCTCTATATCTCGCTGGTCCTGTTCTGCCACCAAAGCTCTGGACACGGCGACTGCATACGTAGTAGGACCAGCTACCCTCACATCCCGGCGCAAGATCGACCGCAAACCGTCCATAAAATGCCTCAGCTTTGCCTGGGCATCATTCGAAATGAGGGGTACGAAGTAACACCCCCTCTCAAACTTTCTGAAAAAGTCTGCCACGCTGCTATCCCCTTGCCTCAGTGTCATAAACTCCCTGGTCAGGCGGGAGCGTACTTCCTCAGTGAAGTACTTTGAGTAGAAAACTTCTTTGAATCCATTCCAAGGCAGCACTTGCAGATTGACTGCCACTGACGCGCTCTCCCACCATAGTCTAGCGTCCCCTGTCAGCAAGAATATAGCACATCTGACCCTGTCAGCGTCCGTCAGCTCCATGAAGTCAAATATCACCTCGATGGACTTGATCCATCCCTCAGCCACCATCGGGTCAGTAGTACCCGAAAACTCCTTCGGGCACATCCTCCGGAACCTCTCATATACTGCCTCCGGTCTAGGCCTCTCCTCGGGGCCTGCAACAGTCTGGTTCCTCGCAAATTGTGCGAAGAATTGCGTCATGCCAGCAAGCATATGTGCCTGCATATCTGGTGGTGGAGGTTGTGGAGGATTGGCCCTCTCCTCATCTCGATGTTCCCTGTCCTCTACTCGGTGCTCTCTGTTCTCATCCCTTGTTTCACGGTCGATCACACGTCTAGGAGGCATACTGTTCCAATAAATTGCCCAACACGTAAACCCAACATGCATGAATATAATGCCAACATCATAAGGTGCACGAAATTTTGAACTTTAAAACATAAACATGCTGAAATCATGACCTATTGCATAGTACATAGCATAACTCAAAACTTTAAAACTTACGGACTTGAGGTGTGACTTCGAGAGCTTCTTGCGACTGGCAGTAGGCGAAACCCTTTACAAGAACCTGGCTCTGATACCAACTGAAACGAACCGTACTTTTCATACTTAAAATTTGCGGAAAATTAAAAATTTTAATCAAATAAAACATCCGTACGGTCGTCACCCAACATACATAAAATATCTTTAAAATAATCCAACACCAAATAAGAGTTTGCTAAAAGAACGCTGTCTCAAAACGTCTCACATTCAAATCAAAACATCAGAGTATTTTAAAAGTTTGCATAAACATAAACTTGCGGTCCCCGGGTTTAGCCTGCCGCTCAGCCCAAGCCTGTCCCTTGGTCTCCACCTCCTGTCTCTTGCTCATCGTACTCACCTGCATCGATCAAGTCTAGTGAGTCTAAAGACTCAACACGTATAAACTGGAATAACGAGTACTACATAATAAAAATCACATGCACTTTAAAATAGGACATACATAATTTGAAGCTTGAACATACGTACATACAAAACTAGACGTGCCATCAACATAAACTTTCATAAACATACTGCATACGTAAACATACATAACTTCATCATTTTGCGTAGAGGCATGTTTCAAAGCAAGTGACCCATAACATAATAAACGCCTGATCAGACACACCACAGTACTGGGCTGACAGGGACGTATCCACTGCCACATACATAAGATCCCCGTTCATAATTTAACGGGCTGGTTGGTCCCCGTTCATAATTTAACGCTTTCCAACCATGATCTAACCCGTTCATAATTTAACGGGCGGATTGGTCCCCGTTCATAATTTAACGCTTTCCAATCCTAACATAATTTGGTCACAAGACATTTAGCATACCTCAAAAACTTGACATATTTTCTTTGCACGTCAACATACTTACTTGGCGTTGAGGGATTCGTTGGACCTCGATCGGGGCCGTTGCTGCACCAACTAACATGAATTTCCATAACTTAAACGTAGGAATCATACTTACTCTCAAGTCCAAATCAATACTTAGGACGTTCTAACATTTCCCATAACACGACCCTGGATAATCCTTGCACTAAACCATAACCCCAAACCTCAAACGTGTTATAATATTTTTCCCAAAATATGAAGGACACGGACCCCGTGCCCAGGTCCGGCTCCGGGTCCGTGTAGGTACTGTAAAATGTGCGTGCAGAAAAGGGGAGACACGGACCCCGTGCTGAGGTCCGTGTAGGGGTCCGGGTAGACTCTGGAGAAATACATTGAAAGGGAGGAGGGGCACGGACCCCGTGTCAGGGTCGGGTGGACATCCGTGTAGGCACTGGAAAAATAGCACTAGGTGAAACCCAAAGGCACGGACCTCGTGCACTCATCCGTGTAAGGGTCCGTGCTGTCTCGCAAAATTGACACTGAAGGAATAACAAATGCACGGACCCCGTGCCCGGGTCCGTGTTAAGGTCCGTGTGCCTACTGTATGTTGATACCTGCGAGAAAACTTATGCACGTGCCTATCCTCCCAATTGCAACTCAATGGCACAAAGTTTAACACCTTATGACCCTTCTTAGGACACCATAATATTGCATCAAAACTTATCCAAACACCTCAAACACAACGTGCACTATACTACACAATGCAACACCAATTATGCAATTAGCATCAATCACTTTCCTACAACTTTAACTAATTCAAACGCCTAACAACGTACATCAAAACCTTAAAAATACACCAAACCTCAATACTAACATGCTTATACGCAGCAACGATCGCCCGTCGGTTTCCAACGAAGCCTGCAACACTGAAACTTCAAGAATTATCAATATCATAACTTTTCTGAAACGCAGTTTGAGCAGTCCCACGAAAAACGCCATAACTCACTCAATATTTGTCCAAAAATTTCGAACCATATATCAAATCGAAGGTATCGAAAAGTTCTACGTTTTTGCCGTTGAAAGTTTTCCCAAAATATGAACAGAAAAATCGCAGTTTTGACATGAACAGTAAAAACGGGTTTTAGATCTAAAAATTTTCCTTCGAAATTGATCCGATTCATGATCCGCTCAAACTACTAGCATCATACATAACTTTTACGCATAAAAACAACGCAATACAATATATGACTTGATCGACACAGCAAGAACAGATTATACGTGCCTTTATGACGATAACGTTACCGAAAGACGACACCGAAGCGGAGATGGAGAGAGGCTTGATCCGGGACGAACGTGGCACCGTTTTTCTTGAATAAAATGCAACGAAATTGCTGGAAATGATGGGGGAAGGGGGCGGCTGCCTATGCTCTCAAGAACCCTAACTTCTCTCTCAAAAATAATAATAAAACTTGAATGCTAGAGTGTGTGTGTGTGTTTAGGCGTGTTATAGGTGTGTGTAAAAGTGGGTTTGTGTGTGTGCGTGTGTATTAAATAAATTAGGAGACTAACTTTTGTTTAATTAAAATAGTAGTCTACTAATCAAAACATTAACTCACACTTAACTTTTAAATAAAACTCTTTAATTAAAATATAACACACCAAACTAGACTTTGAAAGTTTAAAGGTCTTAAAATTACTAATTAAATATTTAGGCTCAAAAATGCTAAAACTCACTAAATTATTTAAAATACCCCCACTCTCAACTTAAAATAAAATACCTTCTTTTAAATTGCCAAAAATCGTCCCCGGGTCTTTTCCTCAATCCCGCCTCGAATAATCGCCTGAAACATGAAACTCGAAAGACATTTTAACGTGCATCCCATAAACGTAAATAATTTAAAATAATGCATTTAAATAAATTATGCATGACCAAAACTCATTTAAAAGTAAATAATTGATCTAATAATTAAATAAATGCATAGGTTATACGTGTACTGATTTTTTTTTTTTTTTTTTTGGGCACTACATGCACGCCCTTAGAACAAGATTTAAATGAGATCTGACATTGTATAACAACATAAGTCTCCTAGCAAAAGATAGAAAAGTCCAGTCTATTTCATAAAAGAATATCGTCTTTACAAATGCAAAAGTAGAATATTAAGCACTCGAACCTGATTGTGGAAAGAACAACACCTTAGAATATTAAGTATATGTTGCACGATCCTTGCTGGAACTCGGAAATATGGCAGGTGCACTATCAAACTAGTGTGGTTCGAACTTGCTTAGATTTTGGGTGAACTTTGGCCGAAATTGAGAATACTTGGGCTGAGATTTGGAAAGTGCCTTGAGCTAATGTTTGACTGTGATCATTCCTTGTACACATCACTGGAATGCTGTAATCAGGGCAGTAGAATGGCTCCAAAAATCTTCTTGTAATCGAACGGTTGTATCTCTTGAACAATGGCCAATTTCTTGGATTCTTTGGCTCGAACTCGGATGATGCTTGGTTTGACTTGTTAGAATTTTAAAGCTTAATGAATGAAAATTAAGCAAATAAATCAATGTGTTTGATTGGAAAAATTTGAAACGAAGAACGAAGCTTAATGAACGAATATTAAGTTCGGTGGTTCTGAATTAAACTCGAAACGAGTTCATCAAATGTTGAAAGAAATTCAATCGAGTAGTCGGAACATGTAAGGACGAAAACCGAAGAAAAAAAATAAATACAAACACATAACATCATTTTGCATATTGTTCTTCTTCCTTCTTCAACAAGAGAGATGTGGGGACCCGGACGCTAATCAAGTTCTTAATCACTTTCTGGGAATAATTAATCAATTATAAAGCAGGGTCTAAATTTTTTTAAAAAAATACAAAGCGGAAATGTAATGTAATTTACTCAAATTACATATTAAACATGAACATACAAATCTTGTGTTATCTACAAGAATTCAACTAGGTTCAACTACATATCAGTGCTGAATCCTATGTTGCTTCGAAGCCCGGATCTCCACGCTATCTAATCTTCTCTCATCCTCTTCTTGACCCTGATCCAGCCCCACCTGTTGTCATGCACACATTACAAACAAGACAACAGCCGGATAACTCCGGTGAGATATAAATATCCCAGTATAAACAATGTATAAATGCAATCATATAAAAGCATATACGAAAGCATATAAGAATTATTCATAACATGTCTCATATCAGAAACATAAATCAATATCAAGCATTCAATAAACATGAATGATATAACCAATGTAAATCAACATGGCGTATCACACTCAACTCAACCGACGCGTCGTCTCAGACTCGACTCCACTGACGCGTCGTCTCAGACTCGACTCAACTCTAACCTAGGGATCCCGATGTCTGGATATAGGTAATTATATCGAATCTCAGTCGATAGGAATGAATCAGTCCCTAAACGGCATCGATATAATTCATATATCAGTGTCTGGGCGAATCAGCCGCAGAATTGACGAATCAGTCAAGAATTAGGCGAATCAGCCAATAACCAGACGAATCAGCCTGTAATTAAGCGAATCAGCTTAAGTTTAGACGAATCAGTCAATAACCAGACGAATCAGCCGGTGACTAGGCGAATCAGCCCATAACCAGACGAATCAGCCCGTGACTAGGCGAATCAGCCTATGACTCAACGACTCAGTAATCAATACATGCATTCAGTATCTAAGCAAATCAATCGATGACTAGTGAATCAGCAGTCATTACATGCAGTGGCTATAAATCAATAGACTACAATCATAAATCTCATCAATTGCAAATATCAACGCAATAATTGAAAGTATGTGATTTAGGGAGACTCGAGTCAAACCTCACTCGAGTTGTGCAATCCCAACTCAACATTAATTTATACCTTTCTTTCTGATACTCTGACTCGGTCGAAGTCTCGAACTCAAATCTGTCAATACTCAATCTGACAATAACAATATCTAGGAGTATACTATCAATACCCGTTCAAATCAATACTGGATATAAACAGAATTCAATCAAATTCTATTTCAACGGCATAACATCATAATCTCAATATATCCAGCAATACCATATCAGGCAGATATCCAATTCTAACATCTCATAATCGATAATCACTCAATCTGGATATCAATTCTTATTCAACTCAACTCTAAAAAATCATAACAATTCCATAATCAGTCTGTTTCTTAATCTGACTTCAATTCTATGATGTCTAATATGTCAAGAACAACATATATGAGTTCCATTCAATTCTGACAATATCATAATTTCAAAGCATGTCAAAACGTAGCAAAGCTTACGTTCAGTTGTAGCCTACGTTGCTAGGAACTCGATACCGAAGTCGGATTCAAAATCAGACGGACGGATTTCTCACAAAAGGCGTAAGGATTTTTCAATTCTTTTCTCCGTACCTTTCTCGATTCTTTCTTCTGAAAACTGAAGAATTCGTTTGTATATATATATATACATCCACGTACATGCACAAGGACGAGTGGCTCATCCCACATATTACACGTCTCGCGCATATGCGCGAACAATATCGCGCATATGCGCCAGTTATTTAAACTAGCGCTTTGTCTTCTCGCGCATATGCGCCAATCATTCCGCGCATATGCGCCAATCCTTCTGCCAACCCCATGCATGTGCGCCATTTATGTCGCGCATATGCGCCGATCATTCTGGACGGGTCGCGCATATGCGCGCCTTATCTCGCGCATGTGCGCCGATGCTACTGGATGTTCCGCGCATGTGCGCCAATACATGTCGCGCATGTGCGCCAATCCTATTCTTCGCACATAATGTGAATTCTTTTCCGGCTCTCCCGATCTGATCCGTTCTGTTTATAATCATAGTAATTATCAACAATAGATTATAATAATCATCGCCCAAATCTTTTCAAATTAACCGGATAATTTCTCGGGCCTTACAAGAGAGTTCCTTCATTTCCTTGTGATAGAACTTGAATATTTGAGTGCTCATTATTCAAGATTTGTAGTTGTATCTTGGGAGAAGATTGCCACTAACCATAAGCACATTGTGAGGGGCAAATTCTTCTTAAGGAAAAAATGTTCAACACTTGCCTCTACAAACCATTTTCATTGTTTTCTTCTTGTTTTTCCTCTCAAATTTGAATACCTCAAACAACAATCTTAAGAAGAATTTGCATTTTTGATCATTTTGCAAGAAGAATCTCAATGGCATCATCATCTACAACACCACATACAACCGTTGCACCAGGAGAGAAACCGGAGAAGTTTTCTGGTGCAGATTTCAAGAGATGGCAACAAAAGATGTTCTTTATCTCACAACCTTGAGTTTGTCAAGGTTCTTGAAGGAGGAGCCTCCCACCGTTGCTAAAAACAAGATAGACACCAACATGAGGGCCGCTTTGGATGCATGGAACCAAAGTGATTTCTTGTGCAAGAACTACATCCTCAATAGACTTGACAATGCATTGTACAATGTGTATTGTCAAGTCAAGACCGCCAAGGAACTTTGGGATATGCTTGATAAGAAATACAGGGCGGAGGATGCGGGCTTGAAGAAATTTATTGTTGGGAGATTTCTAGAATACAAAATGGAAATCCGTGATGAGTCAAGTGCAATAACTACAACTTATCTTGCACGAGATTCATGCGAAAGGAATGAGTTTAAGCGAATCTTTCCAAGTTTCTGCATTGATCGAGAAACTCTCTCCGTTGTGGAAGGATTTCAAGAACTATTTGAAGCATAAAATAAAGGAGATGGAATTGGAGGATCTCATTGTGAGATTGAGGATAGAAGAGGAAAACAAGAGCACCGAGGCCAAGGCAAGTGGAATGGCAGCAACGGTGAACGTTGTTGAAACAAGTTTCAAAGGGAAGAAAATAAAGTTTGAGAACAACCACAACAAGGCCAACAACCACCAAATAAAAGAAGTTCAAAGGCACTTGTTATAATTGCGGAAAACCAAATCACATGGCTAAGGATTGTAGGAAGCCAAAGAAGGGAAATGCTCAAGCCAACGTAGTTCAAGAAAGGTCGGTACCATTTGATTTTTCTGAACTTAATTTGTCTGCAGTTATTTTGGAAGCAAATTTGGTGGAAAACACCAACGAGTGGTGGGTTGATACTGGAGCAACTCGACATATATGCTCCAACAAGGGGATGTTCTCCACATACACTCCATCGACCGAGAGAAAACTATACATGGGGAACTCCGCTATATCTGAGGTGGTGGGCACCGGAAATGTGTTACTGAAGATGTCATAGGGTTTGGAAGTAACCCTTGTTGATGCACTTCATGTACCAGACATAAGAAAGAATCTCGTGTGGAGGTCTCTGTTGGTCAAACACGGGTTTAGACTAGTATTTGAGTCTAACAAGGTTGTATTGACCAAGAATGGTCATTTTATTGGAAAAGATATCTCGATGAGAACCTTTTCAAGTTGAATGTGATGGCTATACGCCAAAATGTTGTTGAAAGTAATAAAGACAAAAGTTCTATTTACTTGCTTGAGTGTTCTCATTTATGGCATGCTAGTTTAGGACACGTAAATTTTAATATCTTCCAACGTTTAATGAAACTTGAATATTTCCTAAACACAACGTCGATCCAACACACAAATGCGAGATATGCGTTGAAGCAAAAATGACCAAAGCGCCTTACCACTCAATTGAAAGATGTACAACTCCTCTAGAACTAATACACATCGATCTTGGTGATTTAAAGTTTGTACAAACTAGAGGAGGGAAAAGATACTACGTGATATTCATTCATGATAATACAAGGTAATGTTACATATATCTTTTGAGGTCGAAAGATGAAGCTCTTAAAGCGTTCAAATGTTATAAGACCGAAATTGAGAATCAACTAGGCAAACAAATAAAGAGGGTTTGAAGCAATAGAAGGAGAGAATATGGAACACTGTTTGATGAATTCTGCACATATGTTTGTATAATTCATGAAACGACTGCTCTTTATTCACCACAATTGAATTGCATTGCTGAAAGAAAGAATCGAATTCTGAAAGATATGATGAATGCTATGTTACTAAGTTCAGGACTACCCCAAAACTTGTGGGGCGGGGAATCAATACTATCGACTAATCACATCCTGAACAAGATATCCCACAAGAAAAATAACAAGTCGCCTTATGAATTGTGGAAAGGTCACAAACCTTCCTACAAGTACCTTAAAGTGTGGGGGTGACTAGCTAAGGTAGAAACACCAAAGCCTAAACAAAAGCGAATTGGACCAAAGACGGTCGACTGCATATTCATCGGATATGCACATAATAGTAGTGCCTCTAGGTTTATAGTGCACAAATTTGAAAATGCAGAAATGAATACGGGCATGACAATTGAGTCAAGAAATGCAGTATTTTTTTAAAATATATTTTCTTGTAAAGAGAGGAAAGAAAATGGTTCTAGCAAGAGAAAACTTGAGATGGAACATTAAGGTCAAGTACTTACACATGATCCAACTCTAAATAAAAATGCTATACCATTGGAAGGCTCTTCGAAGGAGCAAGAGCCAAGAAGAAGAAAAAGGGCTTGAATCTCAAAGTCCTTTGGTCCAAGCTACCATACTTTTTATGTTTCAGAATGAACCAAGGAACATACAAGATGCTCTGGCTAGCTCTGAAGCTCCTTATTGGAAAGAAGCCATCAACTCTGAAATGGATTCCATTTTGCAAAACCATACTTGGAAACTAGTAGATCTTCTACAAGGTACCAAGCCATTGGGATGCAAATGGATATTGAAAAAAAAATGAGAGTTGATGGAAGTATTGTAAAATACAAAGCCAGGCTTGTGGCAAAAGGCTATAGACAAAGAGAAGGTCATGATTTCTTCGACACGTATTCACCAATTTCAAGAATAACATCCATT
Source organism: Primulina eburnea (assembly GCF_022965805.1). Classification (NCBI taxonomy): domain Eukaryota; kingdom Viridiplantae; phylum Streptophyta; class Magnoliopsida; order Lamiales; family Gesneriaceae; genus Primulina; species Primulina eburnea. Next base: position 24,404,614 of record NC_133113.1, read on the forward strand.
CGTGTGCTCATTGCTATTGCAGCTTTTCATAACCTTGAGATACATCAAATGGATGTCAAAACGGCATTCTTAAATGGTGAACTTGAAGAAGAAATATATATGGAACAACCTGAAGGCTTCGTAGTTAAAGGACAAGAAAGAAAGGTCTGTCGTTTAATTAAGTCACTATACGGACTTAACAAGCGCCCAAGCAGTGGCACGAAAAATTTGACAAGGTAGTATTGTCAAATGGATTTAAGATTAATGAGTGTGACAAATATTTTTACATTAAAGGAACTCGATAATCATATGTGATAGTATGTCTATATGTGGATGACATGCTAATAATGGGGAATAGCCAAGAGTTGATTAAGGGTACAAAGAAAATGTAGACAAAACATTTTAATATGAAAGATATGGGTATTACTGATGTAATTCTGGGGATTAAAATCTTTAGAACTTCAGAAGCAATAGTCATATCTCAGTTTCATTATGTAGAAACAGTGTTAAAGAAGTTTAACACTTATGACTCTACCCCGGTAAAAACGTCTTTGGACATGAATGTCCATTTGACGAAGAATCGTGGAGAACCAGTTTCCCAACTGGAATACTCCAGAATTATTGGAAGCCTTATGTACATCACTAATTGTACTAGTCCTGGCATCGCTTGTGCGGTTAACAAGTTAATTCGGTTTACAAGTAATCCTAGTGATGTACTCTGGAAGGCGTTGAAAATGGTGCTTAGATATTTAAAGCAAACCTCAGAATATGGATTAAATTACACAAGGTATCCTGCAGTACTTGAAGGATACCGTGATGCAAATTGGATTTCTACCACCAATGACTTCAAATCCACCGGCGGCTATGTATTTAGCATTGGTGGAGGAGCAGTCTCTTGGAGGTCATCGAAACAAATTTGCATTGCTAGATCTACTATGGAATTGGAGTTCATAGCGCTAGATAAAGCTGCAGAAGAAGTAGAATGGCTTCGCAACTTTCTAGAGGACATTCCATGTTGGACAAGTCTATTGCCAGCAATCTTGATACATTGCGACAGTCAGTCGGCAATTGCAAGGGCACAAAACAGTATATACAATGGCAAGTTTCGACATATTCCTCGAAAACATAATACTGTGCAACAGTTGATATCTAATATAGTTATATATGTTGATTATATTAAATCAAAGGATAACTTAGCGGATCCGATTACAAAAGCATTAAATAGAGATCAAATGTACTGTCTGTCAAGACGAATGGGCTTAAAACCTACCAAATAAAGTTTTCATAGTGACAACCCAACCTTGTAGATTGGAGATCCCAAGATCTTGGTTCAATGGGACAACTAAGTTATCAGAACTTGAGGAATCACTCTTCTTTCCTAAGACGATGAGTGAAGTTGCCTAAAAAGATAGTGAGGTTAAGTATTGTACTTTTAATGATTCTGTAGCTTGCCAAAATGGGTAATTAGGATACCCTTTACAAGGAGATCACCTATGTACGTGTGAGGACGAGCTGCCTCGATGAAACACGTATAAAGCCAAGATGTGTTCCATGGCCAAAACGAACACAACCGATAAAACAAAATGGAAATGGAAGAAAGGTTATCTTGTGAGTACAGTTGTCTGGGTTTACGTGAACCGCCAAGAAGTTCAAGACATCTTGTTCACTTCGTAGACGAGTAAATCCGATTGTATTCTACTAGGAAAGATTCAAATCCAAAAGCTACATCTCCTGATGCGATAATTTTTCGTATATACTCTCTCTTATGCATCACGAGCATTCATGTATTAATTTCATTCATGTGGGGGATTATTAGAATTTTGATGCTTAATGAATGAAAATTAAGCAAATAAATCAATGTGTTTGATTGGAAAAATTCGAAATGAAGAATGGAGCTTAATGAACGGATATTAAGTTCGATGGTTCTGAATTAAACTCAAAACGAGTTCATCAAATATTGAAAGAAATTCAATCGAGTAGTCGGAACATGTAAGGGACGAAAACCGAAGAAAAAAAAATACATACAAACACATAACATCATTTTGCATATTGTTCTTCTTCCTTCTTCAACAAGAGAGAGTTCCTTCATTTCCATGTGATATAACTTGAATATTTGAGTGCTCATTATTCAAGAGTTGTAGTTATATCTTGGGAGAAGATTGCCACAAACATAAAGCACATTGTGAGGGGCAAATTCTTCTTAAGGAAAAAGTGTTCAACACTTGCCTCTACAAACCATTTTCATTGTTTTCTTCTTGCTTTTCCCCTCAAATTTGAATACCCCAAACAACATGACTTTTGGTAGGTAAATGGACAACACAATTCCTTATAATATGACCTAACTATTGCACAAAGTTAACGAGCGTAGTAGCCTTGTTTGCTTGAGGATGGTCGTGCTTGACGATGGCCGAATTCTTTGAAAATTTTGGCAGCACATATACATGGTTTTGGTTGCCTTTTTTGGTGTGGGTTTGTAGCATTACGTGTGCTGTATTTATAGGCTGAATTGTGGAAATCATAGAGGTGTTCTTTGGCCAAAAACTTGGTGCCCAAGTAGCCATCAGTTGGTCAAAACATTATCCACAACCAAGTATCAGATTGATGCACTCAATGAACACTTCTTGCATCATTATTATATCCATTTTCCAGCTCATATTACTATTGCATTTTGGCCATCTAGGACAACATGAACGAGCTTCATTGAGCTAGGTAAAAGAGTTCATGAGGTATGGGTTTGCGTCACCAAGTGGATACACTTCGGTCTTGGAGGTTTTACAACGTCTCGAGATCCATTATGCTGGATTTTGCACAACTTGAGCTGAAATTTTAAGTCCAAGTATTGAGCTTTTAATTTTACAAGCAAAAATATGAACGTTGGGATCGTCAATTGTTGTTACCTCAAACTGGAATGTGTTCTGAATCATTTAGATTATGGTAGGCTTGATTTCAAATTGATTTTAATTAACAATTGGTCGCACTATGCTTGGATGTGTCCCATCATGGAAGGTTGTGTATACTCCATCATGAGTATACATTGTGGCATCTCATCATTTTTCTCTTCTTCCTCGGCATGCCTTGCTTCTTCTTATGATGCCATCTTAATCCTTTGTTTCCTTTTTCTTCTCTAAAAAATACTCTGGGCGGCCAATATCTAAAAAATCCTTTTCTTCCTTGGGTGCACTGGGCGGCCAATATCATCCGCCCAGCGCAAGATCTGCTCAAATAACTGTTGGTCCCATGTACGAAATTTGAGATAATAAAACCCGAAAATAAATAATAAACTGAACACCGAGATTTACGTGAAAACCCCCTAAAAATTATTAGGGTAAAAACCACGGGCAAGATGAAAAGAATTTCCACTATAATATTTTGTGGTGTACAACTCATTCACTGTGTTTCCAAAGAAAACACACACTCTCTTAATATAGGAGAACAAACACCTCAAAAATATTATATAACTAATAGGATGAGAGAAAACTCGAAGAAGCGATGATTTCAGAATGAAGGAGGGAGCTCTATTTATAAAGCCCCTTATCCATGTGAAAACGCGTATAAAAACGCGTTTTCTCCTCTGAATTTTCCTGCGGATTGCCAACCCACGTTTTCAACAATTTCAGCCACCTTTGTTTGACTCAGCCACCTTTGTTGACTTATTTGCTGACATTTCTCCCACTTGGAGATTTGATTTAGAATCAAACACATCTCCACACATCCTTTCAATATTGCCATTCCCTGCTGCTTACGTTTCCGCTAGACCACTTGAAAATCTACACCACTCAAACTTATCAGTGTTCACTGGCTTGGTCAGAAAATCAGCTATGTTTTCGTTCGTATGGATCTTCTGCATATCCACGCTTCCTTATTCTACTACTTCCCGCACAAAGTGAAATTATACTCCAATGTGTTTCGTCCTGGAATGAAAATATGGATTCCTTGCGATATGCAAGGCACTCTGACTATCACAAAACAAAAGAACATTATCTTGTTTGTGTCCGATCTCCTCCAATAACCTTTTAATCTATATTGCCTCCTTGCAACCTTGAGTAGCTGTCATATGTTCTGCCTCTGTTGTAGATAACGCCACAACTGTCTGAAGTTTTGAAACCCAGGTTACCGCTCCCCTTGCAAGTGTAAACACATAACCAGTAGTAGATTTTCTCTTATCATGATCACCTGTATAATCTGAATCGACATAGCCCCTGAGTGTAAAATCCGATCCTCCATAACATAATGCAGCATTCGAGGTACCCTTAATGTATCTAAGGATCCTCTTAACAGTGCTTCAATGCTCTCTTCTAGGATTCGCCATATACCGACTAACTGCTCCCACTGCTTGAGCAATGTCCGGTCTTGTACAGATCATAGCGAACATCAAACTTCTCACTTCTGATGCATATGGTACTCGAGACATCTCCATCCTCTCTGCTTCACTGCTAGGACACATCTCTGAGGATAACTTGAAGTTAACAGGAAGAGGGGTCGATATTGGCTTACTATCTTGCATGTTGAAGCATTGCAAAACTTTCTTCAAATAATTTTTCTGGGAAAGCCAAATATTTCTGTTACTTCTGTCTCGTTGAACTTGCATCCCTAGAATCTTGTTTCCTGGTCCCAAGTCCTTCATATCAAATTCCCTAGCCAACTGTTCCTTCAATCCTTGGACCTGATCTTTGATGGGGCCTGCTACCAACATGTCGTCCACATACAACAGCAAAACGATATAATCATCACCAGACCTCTTGAAATACGTACAAGGGTCTGCACTCAATTTGTTGTATCCAAGGCTTATGATATAGGAATCAAATCTCTTGTACCAATACCTCGGCGCCTGTTTGATACTGTACAGAGATTTGTTCAACCTGCAAACCAAGTTCTCTTTCCGCAAAACCTTCTGGTTGGAGCATATAGATTTCTTCTTCAAGATCTCCATGAAGAAACGCCGTTTTCACATCTAGCTGTTCTAGATGTAGGTCAAACACCGCACACAATGCCAACACTTCTCTGACTGTTGTAAGCCGAACCACAGGAGAAAATATCTCATTGAAGTCAATGCCTTCTTTCTGAGCATACCCTTTTATCACCAATCTAGCACGATACCGCTCCACTTGGTTATTGTCATCACGCTTGATCTTATAGACTCATCTGATTCCAATGGATTTTCTCCCTCGTGTTAGTGTAACAAGATCCCAAGTTTTATTCTTGTCCAATGCCTCCAATTCTTCTTGCATTACTATCATCCACAAAGATTCATCCGAGCTTTGAGTAGCCTCGTGAAAACTCGATGGTTCACCATCCTCTAATAATAGACAATATGAAATATTGCTTTCAGTGACATAATCTGAAAGCCAACCTGATAGTCTTCTGTCTCGAGTTGACTGCCTCACATTGGAAACCTCATACTCAACATGTTCTTGTTTTTTGTGCTCTGGTACTGCTTCACAAGAAACTTGACCTTCGTCTCTTTTATTCTCCACCTGAAATATAGTAGTTTCTGAATTCAGTGTGCTTTTGTCTCCCTTTATTTTATCTTCCTCGAAGATAACATCCCTGCTGATGACAAGCTTTTGAACAGTAGGATCCCACAAACGAAACCCCTTTACTCCATCAGCATAACCCAAGAAGATACATTTTCTGGATTTCGAATCCAACTTTGATCTTTCTTGCTCATTGTACAGAACGTACACTGGACTTCCAAATGTATGTAAATGAGAATAATCTGTCGGCTTCCCGGTCCACATCTCCATCGGATTCTTTAGATCAATCGTCACTGAAGGAGAACAATTGATAATATAACAAGCGGTTTTGACTGCTTCCGCCCAAAATGACTATCACGGACCTGCATTCCTCAACATAGCTCTTGTTCTGTCCAACAAGGTCCTGTTCATCCGCTCTGCCACTCCATTCTGTTGAGGTGTGTAAGCCGTCGTGAACTGTCTTTTGATGCCTTCATATTGACAATATGCATCAAATTCGTAACTGGTATATTCTCCTCCATCGTCAGTCCTCAGACACGTGATTTTCTTTTCTGAATCAAGTTCAACCCTCACTTTGAAATATTTTAAGATTTGGAAAACATCTGATTTCTTCTTGATCGGATACACCCAACATCTCCTAATGAACGAGACAAAGTATCTCGCTCCTCCTAGGGATACAACCGGTGCTTGCCAAACATCCGAATGAATCAGCTCCAATATGCTTTTGCTCTTGGCAGTAGAAGTGCCAAACTTTAATCTCTGTTGTTTACTGGTAACACAGTGCTCACAAAATTTTAGTGACACTTTTGTAAGTCCCTGCAGCAGCTTCCGTTCTGAGAGAATTTTCAACTCTCGTTCTGACATATGCCCGAGCTTTTTATGCCATAACACTGTTAATTCTTCTCCTGAACCAATTGATGCAACAGCTAGTTCTGCCTCTTTGTGTGTTTTTCCAAAAAGTACATACAGATTTACAGCAAATTTTTCCGCTTTCATAACCACAAGCACGCCCTTCACAATTTTCATGATTCGTTCTCGATATGAGTTTTGCACCCGATGTCATCCAATTGCCCCAAGGACAAAAAAAATTTCGTCAGTCCTTTCACATGTCGTACCTCTTGTATGGTGTGAATGGTGTCATCAAACATTTTAATTTTGATAGTACCGACCCCAGCGATTTCCAAGGCATGATCATTTCCCATGAATACAGAACCTCCCTAGTGATTTCCAAGGCATGATCATTTCTCATGAATACAGATCCTCCTGAGACTGGTTCATAATGATCAAACCATTCTCTCCGAGACGTCATGTGCCATGTCGCTCCTGAATCCATAATCCATGTGTCACAAAATTTGTGTCTGCCTTCTGCAACAGTTGCCGCTTCGCTGAATAATATTTCACCACTGCCTGAAATACTGGCCACATTTCCTTGAGAACTCTTTTCGATACTCGTGCACTCTTTCTTGAAGTTCCCTTTACCACCACATTTAAAGCAGTAAAATATTTTTTTTCTTACTTCTCGAATTTGATCTACCTCGCCTTTGGCTCCCACTAGAGTCACGGCCCATAAATCTTCCTCTTATCATCGGCAAAGCCTCTGCCTGATTTGAAGTTACCAACCTATCTTCCTTATTCTTGCGCTGGCTTTCTTCTCCTAGAACCGCAGTTAAGACATCATCGATTCTTAGAAAGCCCATAAGAATATTGTTGGTCATTTTGATGATAAGTTGATCATATGAATCTGGTAGACTTTGAAGTAGAAGCTCCACACGTTCATTTTCCCCTATTTTATGCCCCATGGAAGTGAGTTGGACAAATAGAGTATTTAATGTGTTGATATGGTCGGTCATCGATGAGGATTCCGCCATCCGAAGAGTATAAAACCTTCTCTTTAGGAAAATCATGTTATGTAGCTATGTGACCTCGTAGTACATCTTTGTCAGAGTATCTCAGCTAACTTTTGCTGTTTTTATCTCAGAGATACTTGACAAAACTTTGTCTGTTATAGCCAAGTGTAAATCTCATTCCACTTTCCATCATCCATAATCTCCACCGGTCTGTCTCGAATAGCTGCCAAGCAATTCTCTTTTCTTAAAACTGCTTGTATCTTTATTTTCCACAAATAAAATTGCTTCCATTGAACTTTGTTATCTCGTACCTTCTCACCATTATGTCTACAAAAATTTTAGTAGACCGGATAAAATAATCCCTTCTTAAATAAAAAATCTCAAAAAATATTTTCTGATGTGGAAGATCAGTCTAGGCTGCAACTACAGAGCATACTCAGAATTTTAAGAAGTTTTTAAACCAAGGCTCTGATACCACTTGTTGGTCCCACGTGCGGAATTTGAGATAATAAAACCCGAAAATAAAGAATAAACTGGACACCGAGATTTACGTGGAAAACCCCTAAAAATTATTAGGGTAAAAACCACGGGCAAGATGAAAAAAATTTCCACTATAATATTTTGTGGTATACAAGTCACTCACTATGTTTCCAAAGAGAACACACACTCTCTTAATACAGGAGAACAAACACTTCACAAATATTATAGAACTAATAGGATGAGAGAATACTCGAAGAAGTGATGATTGCAGAATGAAGGGGGAGCTCTATTTATAGAGCCCTTTGTCCGTGTGAAAACGCGTATAAAAACGCGTTTTCTCCTCTGAATTTTCATGCAGATTGCCATCCCACGTTTTCAACAATTTCAGCCATCTTTGTTGACTCAGCCACCTTTGTTGGCTTATTTGATGACAGTAACTTCTTTTTCATCTTTTTGCACGTAGGGTGGGCAACTTCATCCGCTCTAGCGCCCCATTCTCGTGCTTTTGGTCCAAATTCCTTCTTTTTTTAATCACATTTCACCTACAAAGCAAACCAATACATATGATGGATGATTTATATATCTAATATCAATAAAAATACCAAAAACATGTACGCAATATAAATGGAAAATGCAAGAATTGAGACTCACAACGACTCGATAAAATACGTAAAAGTGACACACATCAACAAGACAAGAGTATCCATCTACGACCTAGGTCGTGAGGTAATATCTTATCGTGCATTTGATTTATTATTATATGCATTTTTTTATGAAACCAAGAAAAACTACCGTCTCCGAGATTGATAGATCAAAAATTTTAAATTCCGCTACGTTGTCGATGAGAATTTCAGAGAAACCCAACATGGGTGTGTCCCTTGGCGACAAGACGAGATATAAAACTATGAATCATACCATCGACATTATATTTGATCTTAAACACCCATATATTACCAATGACAGATTTTCCATGAGGAAGATCAACAATATCCCAAGGATGGTTAGATTCCACAGCACTCAACTCTCTGTCCATTGCTGATTTCCAACGTCGATCAAGAACTAATTCATGATATGAACTTGGCTCATTTTCACAAAAAATGCTAATAAAAATGTATGATAGGATGGAGAAATGTTGTAGTAAGTAATATGGTTTGATAAAGAATGTAAAGAAGAATGCCTCAAAGTTGGACAAACGTTGTCTAGATAAGAGGTGCATAGTGGTGAGTTGATCGATGGATAAAAAGATGTTGAGGAGGTGCAATAGTCGCAGGAGGTTGTAGCAGGACAATGTTTGAATCAATATGAAGTAGAACACTAGAAGGGAATATTGAAGTGGAAGGTGAAGGGATGGAAAAAGGGAAAATGGATTCATGAAAAAGGACATCATGTGAAACGAGAAACTTTCGAGGTATAAGATTGAAAATGTGATAGACCTTTTGAGTAGACGAGTAACCAACAAAGACACAAGGAAGAGCACGAGGAAAAAAATTACCACCTCTTGGCAAGGTGGATGCATAACATAAGAAACTAAAAACATAGAGGTGGGTATAGGTGGGGGTCTATGTAGCACGGACACTTTAAAAAAAATTATGAAGTATCGGACACGGATACGACACCTCAAAGTTGGACTTTTATATAGTTGACCAGTCGGACACGGATACTAAATTATATACATATATATACATATATATATATATATATATATATATATATATATATATATATCTTTTAATTTTTAATACTAAATTTGTATATATATATATAATATTTATATATTTTTAATAATTGTCATAGTCGTATCGTGTCTTATATTTTCAAATTTTTCGTATCCATATCGTATTCTATACGATACATGTACCTGTGTCCATGCAACATAGGTGGTGGGGGTTATAAGAAACTACAATTCATATGGAGTTTTGTTAGAAAAAAGAGTAGGGATTCTATTGATCAAGTGAACATCAGTTAAGATCAATGTTCTAAATGGCGATAAGCGACCCTCGACCGCATCGCCTACGCATGAGGCGTGTGTTTTAGGCGGCCCAAGCTATACAACATTGGGGAGGCAGTGAGCAGGCGAGCGAGGCGGCGAGGAGGTGGTCGAGGCAGGCAGTCAAGATTTTTAAATTTTAGTAAACAAATTTAAAAAACCTAGTCAAAATCAACTAATTTTAAATCTCAAAACCTTAGTACACCCCACTTTCTTTCTTTTTTTTTTTACTTTTGGTTTTCACTCTCAAGTCTCAACCACTAAGCCCACCACACACTTTTGAGTCCGATGATGAGAGGATCATGGATGTAGTAGATGGTGAATATGTAGATAATTTGGAAGATTAGTTATAGTTAGTCTAGTACTTGTTCTAATTATAGATAATGGATTGAAACTTTGAAATTTAAACTTAGTTTTTTAGTAAAAGTAATTATATTACTTTGTTAGCATAATAACATTAATATGATGATTAATCTTTATTAATTATCTTGTTAATTTGCATTTATATATTTATCTGCACATTATCTATATGATATTATATTGTATGAAGATTATTTGTGTAGTAGCCCGAATTCCAAATTGGGTAATTAACGGATTAATGGTGATTAAGAAGGTTTAATGTGTAATTTTGACCGAGTCATGATCGGACGGACCGAAGATGGTTCGGAAGCACCGAAGAGTTCGGAAGGTCCGAAGTGGGTTCGATGGATCCGATCATGAGGTGTCAAGAGCAGCTGGACACGTGCATGTTCGGACGGTCCGAAGTGTATAATCGGAGGATCCGATCATGAGCTGTCAAGAGCCAATGGACACGTAGCGTTCGGACGTTCCGAAGTGTTGTTCGGAGGATCCGAACATGGCCTATAAATAGTGCTCGGATTTCTCATTTTTGACTTGCCAATTTCTTGAGTTTTCTCTCATTTTGGAGAGTTTGGAAGGTTTCTAGGGTTAGTTGTTGGTCGAGCGATAGCCAAGAGCTGCCAGGAGTAGTAGCGTAGCGGCGCCTGAGTTACGAGGCAATCGACATCAAAGGGCTGTCGACGGACGAAGGTAAACCCTAAACCTTTGGTAGTACTAGGGAGTACTGGTTTTGCTAGTCGAGCATGGTAGTATTGATTGAGTATGCTTTTGATGCGTAGGCTTGTTCTAGACCTGATTAGCGGTGTTGCGTAAGGCTAGGCTTGCTGTGATAGAGGTACGAAAGTACTATCCGAGATATCCTGGTTGAGTATACATTCTTATATGTGTTGCATGATTATGTGGTGCATTGATATATGTCATATGATGCATGCTATTATGTCACGTTTATTACTGCACGTTGCATTTCATGTTGAGCCGTATCTTCTTCGAGATAGCCTTTACTGTTGAGCTGTATCTCTTTCGAGATAAGCTATATCTTGGGGCCGCTCAGCCCTGTCTTGTGGACGCATGGACACCGAGAGTACACAGTGGCCGACGGGTCGGGAGGGCTTCGGTGGTCCGGGACATTTTAGGTCCACGTCTGTCTTGTAGTGGATGCAGTGACCCAGAGGTGTACCGCGCGGCACTATCCACTTGGCGCCTCTAGACTGAGCATTGTTGAGATCCTTTTGTGACTCCTGTTTCTTGACTACCCCGGTATCATGATCATAGCATGTGCATTTCATATAGGTCTGTATACTCATACTTTTGTACTGGGCGTTCTTATCGCTCACGTCCTCGGTTTTGTTTATTCTTGGACACCCCATTCCCACGGGGCAGGCCTCAGGTTGGACAGCTCAGGAGGAGCAGGAGGAGGACGTTGAGTAGCTGGTTGGTTTAGTTTATCGGTATTGTTTTGATTCGATATGGTTGTATTGGGTATTTTTATTTTGAGTTATTCTAGACTTCAATTGGGTTGTATAACCATTATTTTTGTTGACTATTTCCGCTGTTATCTCTGATTATTGTTAATTAGGTTAATTGCATGCTTAGTTCTTGCCTAGTAGGTGATTCTGGAACGGGTCACTACATTTATGGTATCAGAGCATGCATACGATTTTGGGATATAGATTTCTGTTTTGGGATTTCCGTTGACCAATTTACTAGTTTCCCCATTCTATGTTGTAGCAATGGCTGACCACTTTGGTGACGGGAGTAGTCAGGGGAGTGTAGGTCGATGGGGTGACCAGGACGATCATAGACGTCATTCTTTCCATTTCTACTCCGATGGATCATTCGGTTTTAGCCAAGCGTCTAGTGATGGGTTGTCCCTTAGATTTTGAGGATAACGATGTTGTTATTTTCGTTTTGTTCATTCTCTTGCCTAGATTTCGAGGACGAAATCTTTTTAAGGGGGGGAGAATGTAGTAGCCCGAATTCCAAATTGGGTAATTAACGGATTAATGGTGATTAAGAAGGTTTAATGTGTAATTTTGACCGAGTCATGATCGGACGGACCGAAGATGGTTCGGAAGCACCGAAGAGTTCGGAAGGTCCGAAGTGGGTTCGATGGATCCGATCATGAGGTGTCAAGAGCAGCTGGACACGTGCATGTTCGGACGGTCCGAAGTGTATAATCGGAGGATCCGATCATGAGCTGTCAAGAGCCAATGGACACGTAGCGTTCGGACGTTCCGAAGTGTTGTTCGGAGGATCCGAACATGGCCTATAAATAGTGCTCGGATTTCTCATTTTTGACTTGCCAATTTCTTGAGTTTTCTCTCATTTTGGAGAGTTTGGAAGGTTTCTAGGGTTAGTTGTTGGTCGAGCGATAGCCA